>NC_092177.1:3211659-3301659 GCF_045791955.1 Oncorhynchus clarkii lewisi | reverse complement strand
ACCATGGTAACACCTATATCTGATGCAGTACTTCTATAGGTCTGAGACCATGGTAACACCTCTGTCTGATACAGTACTTCTGTAGCTCTGAGACCATGGTAACACCTCTGATACAGTACTTCTATAGGTCTGAGACCATGGTAACACCTCTGTCTGATACAGTACTTCTATAGGTCTGAGACCATGGTAACACCTCTATCTGATACAGTACTTCTATAGGTCTGAGACCATGGTAACACCTCTGTCTGATACAGTACTTCTATAGGTCTGAGACCATGGTAACACCTCTGTCTGATACAGTACTTCTATAGGTCTGAGACCATGGTAACACCTCTGTCTGATACAGTACTTCTATAGGTCTGAGGCCATGGTAACACCTCTGTCTGATACAGTACTTCTATAGGTCTGAGACCATGGTAACACCTCTATCTGACACAGTACTTCTATAGGTCTGAGACCATGGTAACACCTCTGTCTGATACATTACTTCTATAGGTCTGAGACCATGGTAACACCTCTGTCTGATACAGTACTTCTATAGGTCTGAGACCATGGTAACACCTCTGTCTGATACAGTACTTCTATAGGTCTGAGGCCATGGTAACACCTCTGTCTGATACAGTACTTCTATAGGTATGAGACCATGGTAACACCTATGTCTGATACAGTACTTCTATAGGTCTGAGACCATGGTAACACCTCATTCTGATACAGTACTTCTATAGGTCTGAGGCCATGGTATCACCTCTGTCTGATACAGTACTTCTATAGGTCTGAGACCATGGTAACACCTCTGTCTGATACAGTACTTCTATAGGTCTGAGACCATGGTAACACCTCTGTCTGATACAGTACTTCTATAGGTCTGAGACCATGGTAACACCTCTGTCTGATACAGTACTTCTATAGGTCTGAGACCATGGTAACACATCTGTCTGATACAGTACTTCTATAGGTCTGAGGCCATGGTAACACCTCTATCTGATACAGTACTTCTATAGGTCTGAGACCATGGTAACACCTCTGTCTGATACAGTACATCTATAGGTCTGAGACCATGGTAACACCTCTGTCTAATACAGTACTTCAATAGGTCTGAGGCCATGGTAACACCTCAATCTGATACAGTACTTCTATAGGTCTGAGGCCATGGTAACACCTCAATCTGATACAGTACTTCTATAGGTCTGAGGCCATGGTAACACCTCTATCTGACACAGTACTTCTATAGGTCTGAGGCCATGGTAACACCTCTATCTGATACAGTACTTCTATAGGTCTGAGGCCATGGTAACACCTCAATCTGAAACAGTACTTCTATAGGTCTGAGGCCATGGCATCACCTCTATCTGATACAGTACTTCTATAGGTCTGAGGCCATGGTAACACCTCTATCTGATACAGTACTTCTATAGGTCTGAGGCCATGGTAACACCTCTATCTGACACAGTACTTCTATAGGTCTGAAGCCATGGCATCACCTCTATCTGATACAGTACTTCTATAGGTCTGAGGCCATGGTAACACCTCAATCTGATACAGTACTTCTATAGGTCTGAGGCCATGGTAACACCTCTATCTGACACAGTACTTCTATAGGTCTGAGGCAATGGTAACACCTCTATCTGATACAGTACCTCTATAGGTCTGAGGCCATGGTAACACCTCAATCTGAAACAGTACTTCTATAGGTCTGAGGCCATGGCATCACCTCTATCTGATACAGTACTTCTATAGGTCTGAGGCCATGGTAACACCTCTATCTGATACAGTACTTCTATAGGTCTGAGGCCATGGTAACACCTCTATCTGACACAGTACTTCTATAGGTCTGAAGCCATGGCATCACCTCTATCTGATACAGTACTTCTATAGGTCTGAGGCCATGGTAACACCTCAATCTGATACAGTACTTCTATAGGTCTGAGGCCATGGTAACACCTCTATCTGACACAGTACTTCTATAGGTCTGAGGCCATGGTAACACCTCTATCTGATACAGTACTTCTATAGGTCTGAGGCCATGGTAACACCTCTATCTGATACAGTACTTCTATAGGTCTGAGGCCATGGTAACACCTCTATCTGATACAGTACTTCTATAGGTCTGAGACCATGGTAACACCTCTGTCTAATACAGTACTTCAATAGGTCTGAGGCCATGGTAACACCTCTGTCTAATACAGTACTTCTATAGGTCTGAGGCCATGGTAACACCTCTATCTGATACAGTACTTATATAGGTCTGAGACCATGGTAACACCTCTGTCTAATACAGTACTTCAATAGGTCTGAGGCCATGGCATCACCTCTATCTGATACAGTACTTCTATAGGTCTGAGGCCATGGTAACACCTCTGATACAGTACTTCTATAGGTCTGAGGCCATGGTAACACCTCTATCTGTCTGTCTCTGTCTCTAAACACCAACTGGCTCCAATAAAGAGATGCCCTATTTCCCTCCTCATATATCTTACAGACAAGAACTATGTCCAAAATTGAACCCTATTCCCTATATATTGCATTATGGGCCCTGGACAAAAGTAGTGCACTAAATAGGGAATATGGTGTCATTTAGGACCCAGACAAGGTATTTTTCTCCCCTCATCTCTCTGTCCTTTGCTCTTAGAGTGATGGTATACAGTTGAAGTCGGAAGTTTACATACACCAAATGCATTTAAACTCAGTTTTCCACAATTCCTGACATTTAATTCTAGTAAACATTCCCCGTCTTAGGTCAGGTAGGATCATCACTTTATTTTAAGAATGTGAAATGTCAGAATAATAGTAGAGAGAATGATTTATTTCAGCTTTTATTTCATTCATCACATTCCCAGTGGGTCAGAAGTTTACATACACTCAATTAGTATTTGGTAGCATTGCCTTTAAATTGTTTAACTTGGGCCAAAAGTTTCGGGTAGCCTTCCACAAGCTTCCCACAATAAGTTGAATGAATTTTGGCCCAATCCTCGTGACAGAGCTAGTGTAACTGAGTCAGGTTTGTAGGCCTCTTTGCTCGCACACGCTTTTTCAGTAAGAAGACATTTCTCCAAAAAGTACGATCTTTGTCCCCATGTGCAGTTGCAAACCAGTCTGGCTTTTTTTATGGCGGTTTTGGAGCAGTGGCTTCTTCGTTGCTGAGCAGCCTTTCAGGTTATGTTGATATAGGACTTGTTTTACTGTGGACATAGATACTGTTGTTTCCTCCAGCATCTTCACAAGGTCCTTTACTGTTGTTCTGGGATTGATTTGCACTTTTCGCACCAAAGTACGTTCATCTCTAGGAGACAGAACGCGTCTCCTTCCTGAGCGGTATGATGGCTGCGTGGTCCCATGGTGTTTATACTTGCTTACTATTGTTTGTACAGTTGAACGTGGTATCTTCAGGCATTTGGAAATTGCTCCCAAGGATGAACTAAACTTGTGGAGGTCTACAATTTTTTTTCTGAGGTCTTGGCTGATTTCTTTTGATTTTCCCATGATGTCAAGCAAAGAGGCACTGAATTTGACCTTAGCCTTGAAATACATCCACAGGTAAACCTCCAATTGACTCAAATGATGTCGATTAGATTATCAGAAGCTTCTAAAGCCATGACATCATTTTCTGGAATGTTCCAAGCTGTTTAAAGGCACAGTCAACTTAGTGTGTGTAAACTTCTGACCCACTGGAAATGTGACAAAGTGAATTATAAGTTTAATAATCTGTCTGTAAACAATTGTTGGAAAAATTACTTGTGTCATGTACACAGTAGATGTCCTAACTGACTTGTCAACAAGAAATGTATGGAGTGGTTGAAAAATGAGTTTCTGTCCCGTTGCTCTTAGAGTGATGGTCTATATTCTCCTCATCTCTCTGTTCTTTGCTCTTAGAGTGATGGTCTATATTCTCCTCATCTCTCTGTTCTTTGCTCTTAGAGTGATGGTCTATATTCTCCTCATCTCTCTGTTCTTTGCTCTTAGAGTGATGGTCTATATTCTCCTCATCTCTCTGTTCTTTGCTCTTAGAGTGATGGTCTATATTCTCCTCATCTCTCTGTTCTTTGCTCTTAGAGTGATGGTCTATATTCTCCTCATCTCTCTGTCCTTCCTCGTATAGCAGCAGAAGCAGCTGTTTTTCCCGTTGGTCCAATCTGGGTCTGCCATTAGAGAGCACAGTAAGACAGAGATGTTTAGTGACAGCTACCGATTCCACTGGTCAAGAGAGCTGCCCTGGAGGCATGAGAGGCGTGTCACCCAACCACCCTCCGCCCGCTTCGTCCTCATTGTAGTGACTTGAGACTGCGTTCCAAATACAACCCTATTCCCTATATAATGCACTCCTTTTGACCAGGGTCTATAGGGCTAGTGCACTATATAGGGACTAAACACTATTAAGGGAATAGGGTTCCATTTGGGAGGATGTAGCCTGGATACAGCCTGGCCTCGTAGACTTCACCTTTGTTCTAGCTATCTGAAAGGCAGGCGGCTAATTGTGCGACAAGGGTCAGGTTGTGGAGCGAAAGAGACCGTCTGAGTCGTGCCTTTCTTTAAAGCCACATGACTGGCTCACTTGTCAAACACACTGCAGCAATACAGATGAAATTAGGAACAGGGAGAGGGAGGGAGGGAGGGAGGGAGGGAGGGAGGGAGGGAGGGAGGGAGGGAGGGAGGGAGGGAGGGAGGGAGGGAGGGAAGGAGAGAGAGAGGAGAGGAAGGGTAGGGAAGGGAGGGAAGGAGAGAGAGAGGAGGGGAGGGAGGGAGGGATGGATGAGGGGAGGAGAGAGGGATGAGGGGGAGGAGGAGGGAGGGAGGGAGGGAGGGAGGGAGGGAGGGAGGGAGGGAGGGAGGGAGGGAGGGAGGGAGGGAGGGAGAGAGGGAGGGAGGGAGGGAGAGAGGGAGGGAGGGAGGGAGGGAGGGAGGGAGGGAGGGAGGGAGGGAGGGAGGGAGGGAGGGAGAGAGAGAGGGAGGGAAGGAGGGAGGGAGGGAGGGAAGGAGAGAGAGAGGGAGGGAGGGATGAGGGGAGGAGGGATGAGGGGAGGAGGGAGGAGGGGAGGAGGGATGAGGGGAGGAGGGAGGAGGGGAGGAGGGATGAGGGGAGGAGGGAGGAGGGGAGGAGGGAGGGATGAGGGGAGGAGGGAGGGATGAGGGGAGGAGGGAGGGATGAGGGGAGGAGGGAGGGAGGGAGGGAGGGAGGGAGGGAGGGAGGGAGGGAGGGAGGGAGGGAGGGAGGGAGGGAGGGAGGGAGGGAGGGAGGGAGGGAGGGAGGGAGGGAGGGAGGGATGAGGGGAGGAGGGATGAGGGGAGGAGGGAGGAGGGGAGGAGGGATGAGGGGAGGAGGGAGGAGGGGAGGAGGGAGGGATGAGGGGAGGAGGGAGGGATGAGGGGAGGAGGGAGGGAGGGAGGGAGGGAGGGAGGGAGGGAGGGAGGGAGGGAGGGAGGGAGGGAGGGAGGGATGAGGGGAGGGGGAGGGAGGGATGAGGGGAGGAGGGAGGGAGGGAGGGATGAGGGGAGGAGGGAGGGATGAGGGGAGGAGGGAGGGAGGAGGGAGGGAGGGAGGGAGGGAGGGAGGGAGGGAGGGAGGGAGGGAGGGAGGGAGGGAGGGAGGGAGGGGGAGGGAGGGAGGGAGGGAGGGAGGGAGGGAGGGAGGGAGGGAGGGAGGGAGGGAGGGAGGGAGGGATGGAGGGAGGGAGGGAGGGAGGGAGGGAGGGATGAGGGGAGGAGGGATGAGGGGAGGAGGGAGGAGGGGAGGAGGGATGAGGGGAGGAGGGAGGAGGGGAGGAGGGAGGGATGAGGGGAGGAGGGAGGGATGAGGGGAGGAGGGAGGGAGGGAGGGAGGGAGGGAGGGAGGGAGGGAGGGAGGGAGGGAGGGAGGGATGAGGGGAGGAGGGAGGGAGGGATGAGGGGAGGAGGGAGGGAGGGAGGGATGAGGGGAGGAGGGAGGGATGAGGGGAGGAGGGAGGGAGGAGGGAGGGAGGGAGGGAGGGAGGTATGAGGGGAGGAGGGAGGGAGGGATGAGGGGAGGAGGGAGGGATGAGGGGAGGAGGGAGGGAGGGAGGGATGAGGGGAGGAGGGAGGGATGAGGGGAGGTGGGAGGTAGGGTGGGATGAGGGGAGGAGGGAGGGATGAGGGGAGGAGGGAGGGAGGGAGGGATGAGGGGAGGAGGGAGGGATGAGGGGAGGAGGGAGGGAGGGAGGGATGAGGGGAGGAGGGAGGGATGAGGGGAGGAGGGAGGGAGGGAGGGATGAGGGGAGGAGGGAGGGATGAGGGGAGGAGGGAGGGATGAGGGGAGGAGGGAGGGATGAGGGGAGGAGGGAGGGATGAGGGGAGGAGGGAGGGAGGGAGGGATGAGGGGAGGAGGGAGGGATGAGGGGAGGAGGGAGGGATGAGGGGAGGAGGGAGGGATGAGGGGAGGAGGGAGGGATGAGGGAGGAGAAGCGGCACTCTATTTCCTCTTTTCTTGAAGAGGCAGTTTTGTGTTTTTTTTTGTTCTGTTGTCGTCAAATTTGTGATGAGCTGAAAACGTGGGAGGAGTACGTGGCGAGGCGGCTGGTAAAACGATAAGACAGAGGAACTACAAGGCCTGTGAGACGATGATAACTCACACCCAGCATAGTTCTATTATTTCTCTATTCTCTCTGCGTTGTTGGGAAGAAACCCGTAAGGAAGCATTTCACTGTTAGTCTACACCTGTTGTTTAGGAAGCATTGTGACGAACAAACATTGATTTGATTTATCAAACCCCCTCTGGAGTTTCTAATACCTTTGTACCGTCGTCGGGAGAAAAGAGAGACGAAGAAAATAAAAGTACAACGCTAAAGTATCCCAAAAATGCAACGATGTGAAACTCTCTTCCACATTCTGTTTTCTACCATTCAGTTCCTTTGACCATGACAACGCATTGCCTGAGTACCTGAAGACTTGCATTAGCTCCCCAAGTAAATACCCAGGCTTTAGCTCAGCTGGCTTACACAGGGCACCCTGGTCGGACAATGGCTCCTATGAGACTGTGGTAGTATGTAGACCAGGGTTGCACCCTATTCCCTATTTAGTGCACTACTTTTGACTAGCGCCCATAAAGCTCAGATGAAAAGTTGTGCACTATAGAGAATAGGGTGCCACTTGGGACACAGCCAAGAGAACAGACTACCTCACTATAGGTGGTTCAGGTACCAAATATTAAGTTCTGCTTTTCTGATGTATCAAATACTTATGTCATGCAATAAAATACAAATGAATGACTTAAAAATCATACAATGTGATTTTCTGGATTTTTGTTTTAGATTCCGTCTCTCACAGTTGAAGTGTACCTATGATAAAAAAGTACAGCCCTCTACATGCTTTGTAAGTAGGAAAACCTGCAAAATTGGCAGTGTATCAAATATTTGTTCTCCCCACTGTATCTCCTGTTATAGACTACAGTACTATGATCTCCCCTCTCTCAGTATATCTCCTGTTATGGACTACAGTACTATGATCTCCCCTCTCTCAGTATATCTCCTGTTATAGACTACAGTACTATGATCTCCCCTCTCTCAGTATATCTCCTGTTATAGACTACAGTACTATGATCTCCCCTCTCTCAGTATATCTCCTGTTATAGACTACAGTACTAGGATCTCCCCTCTCTCAGTATATCTCCTGTTATAGACTACAGTACTATGATCTCCCCTCTCTCAGTATATCTCCTGTTATAGACTACAGTACTAGGATCTCCCCTCTCTCAGTATATCTCCTGTTATAGACTACAGTACTATGATCTCCCCTCTCTCAGTATATCTCCTGTTATAGACTACAGTACTATGATCTCCCTTCTCTCCTGTTATAGACTACAGTACTATGATCTCCCCTCTCTCAGTATATCTCCTGTTATAGACTACAGTACTAGGATCTCCCCTCTCTCAGTATATCTCCTGTTATAGACTACAGTACTATGATCTCCCCTCTCTCAGTATATCTCCTGTTATAGACTACAGTACAATGATCTCCCTTCTCTCCTGTTATAGACTACAGTACTATGATCTCCCCTCTCTCAGTATATCTCCTGTTATAGACTACAGTACTAGGATCTCCCCTCTCTTAGTATATATCCTGTTATAGACTACAGTACTATGATCTCCCCTCTCTCCTGTCTCTCTCCTACATACATTCAATGGTTGAAATAGCTCTTGCAGTACAGGGCTGTTTTCGATAATGTGTTCGTTCAGTAGTGATTTTAGCATCTAAATATTGGTGGGGAAAATTCCTAAACACACTACACAACACTAAACAACACAACAACGCTAAACAACAAAACACTAAACAAAACAACACAACAAAACACTAAACAACACAACACTAAACAACACAACACAACACTAAACAACACAACACAACACTAAACAACACAACACTAAACAACACAACACAACACTAAACAACACAACACAACACTAAACAACACAACAACAGTAAACAACACAACACTAAACAACACAACACGAAACAACACAACACTAAACAACACAACACTAGACAACACAACACTAAACAACACAACACTAAACAACACAACACAACAAAACACTAAACAACACAACACTAAACAACACAACACAACACTAAACAACACAACACAACACTAAACAACACAACACAACACTAAACAACACAACAACAGTAAACAACACAACACTAAACAACACAACACAACACTAAACAACACAACACAACACTAAACAACACAACAACAGTAAACAACACAACACTAAACAACACAACACTAAACAACACAACACAACACTAAACAACACAACAACAGTAAACAACACAACACTAAACAACACAACACGAAACAACACAACACTAAACAACACAACACAACAACACTAAACACAACAACACTAAACAACACAACACGAAACAACACAACACTAAACAACACAACACAACAACACTAAACACAACAACACTAAACAACACAGCACAACAACACTAAACAACACAACACTACAACACTAAACAACACAACACTACAACACTAAACAACACAACACAACACTACAACACTAAACAACACAACACAACAACACTAAACAAAACAACACAACACAACAACACTAAACACCACAACACTAAACAACACAACACAACACTAAACAACACAACACAACAACACTAAACAACACAACACTAAACAACACAACACTAAACAACACAACACTAAACAACACAACACAACACTAAACAACACAACACTAAACAACACAACACTAAACAACACAACACAACACTAAACAACACAACACTAAACAACACAACACTAAACAACACAACACTAAACAACACAACACAACAACACTAAACAACACAACACTAAACAACACAACACAACAACACTAAACAACACAACACTACAACACTAAACAACACAACACTACAACACTAAACAACACAACACTAAACAACACAACACAACAACACTAAACAACACAACACTACAACACTAAACAACACAACACTACAACACTAAACAACACAACACTAAACAACACAACACTAAACAACACAACACTAAACAACACAACAATAAACAACACAACACAACTAAACAACACAACACTAAACAACACAACACTAAACAACACAACACTAAACAACACAACACTACAACACTAAACAACACAACACTACAACACTAAACAACACAACACAACACTAAACAACACAACACAACACTAAACAACACAACACTACAACACTAAACAACACTACAACACTACAACACTAAACAACACAACACAACACTAAACAACACAACACAACACTAAACAACACAACACAACAACACTAAACAACACAACACTACAACACTAAACAACACTACAACACTACAACACAACAACACTAAACAACACAACACTAAACAACACAACACAACACTAAACAACACAACACTAAACAACACAACACTAAACAACACAACACAACACTAAACAACACAACACTAAACAACACAACACTAAACAACACAACACTAAACAACACAACACAACAACACTAAACAACACAACACTAAACAACACAACACAACAACACTAAACAACACAACACTACAACACTAAACAACACAACACTACAACACTAAACAACACAACACTAAACAACACAACACAACAACACTAAACAACACAACACTACAACACTAAACAACACAACACTACAACACTAAACAACACAACACTAAACAACACAACACTAAACAACACAACACTAAACAACACAACAATAAACAACACAACACAACTAAACAACACAACACTAAACAACACAACACTAAACAACACAACACTAAACAACACAACACTACAACACTAAACAACACAACACTACAACACTAAACAACACTACAACACTACAACACTAAACAACACAACACAACACTAAACAACACAACACAACACTAAACAACACAACACTACAACACTAAACAACACAACACAACACTAAACAACACAACACAACACTAAACAACACAACACAACACTAAACAACACAACACAACAACACTAAATAACACAACACAACAACACTAAACAACACAACAACACAACACAACACTAAACAACACAACAACACAACACAACACTAAACAACACAACACTACAACACTAAATAACACAACACAACAACACTAAACAACACAACAACACAACACAATAGCTGCACTATAACGATGACAAACAGGACCTGTATAATAGGCGGTGTCAGAGGAAAGCCCATCAAATTGTCAGAGACTCCAGTCACCCCAGTCATAGACTGTTATCACTGCTACCGCACGGCAACCGGTACTGGAGCGCCAAGTCTGGGACCAAAAGGCTCCTTAACAGCTTCTACCCCCCAAGCCATAAGACTCCTGAACAATTAATCAAATGGTCACCAGACTATTTACACTGACACCCCCCCCCCCCCCATTTGTTTACCTCACCTAACAAGTACCCCCCCACACACTGACTCGGCACCGGTAACCCCTGTATAAAGCCTTGTTATTGTTATGTTATTGTGTTGCTTATTATTATTTTATTTGGTAAATATTTTCTTAACTCTTCTTGAACTGCACTGTTGGTTAAGGGCTTGTCAGTAAACATTTCACGGGTCTACACTTGATTTGATTTGATCTGCCCCACCACCACAGAAAGCACTGAGCTGAAACACCTGCGTTTTGGTGCTGCTTTACTCAGGAAAGTAAAAAAGAGACCATGTTTGTATTGCGGATTTATTAACTAAATGATATATTATTTTCACATTGTTTGCAAACTGCTATGTGACATGTATTAATGACAAAATAACATTTTAGCTAAACAGGTTCAAAGCAGAAGGGGAGTAGAGGTAGAGAAGTGACATGAAACAGGAGCTAATGTTTAGGAGTGTTCCTCGATCCCTCTCTTTCTATCTCTCTCTCTCTCTCTCTCTCTCTCGGTCCTCTTTCCTCTCTCTGTCGCTCTCTCTCTTGCTCTCTTTCTCTGTTCTCTCTCTCTGTTCTCTCTCTCTCTCTCTCTCTCTCTCTGTTCTCTCTCTGTGTTCTCTCTCTCTGTTCTCTCTCTGTGTTCTCTCTCTCTGTTCTCTCTCTCTATCTCTCTCTCTCTCTCTCTCTCGGTCCTCTTTCCTCTCTCTGTCGCTCTCTCTCTTGCTCTCTTTCTCTGTTCTCTCTCTCTCTCTCTGTTCTCTCTCTGTGTTCTCTCTCTCTGTTCTCTCTCTCTCTCTCTCTCTCTCTCTCTCTCTCTCTTCTCTCAGTGCCCTGTGCTGTAGCTCTTCATGATGGTTAATGTATGCCATTGATTAAGGTAATAGAATCTGAAAGGTAAGACAAGCTTGCTAAAGGAACGTTGAAACTCTCCGCAATGCTGGGCAAAGGAACAGGCCTTTAGGGAGAAATGGGGGACAGATCTAGCATTATTCATCTGGACAGGGAGTTGGGGACTTGCGAGGCAGAGTGGCTCAAAGTTCAAAATAACAATTTTGTTATAGCAAATGAACCTCTAAAAGTGATCACTGTGTAGTTGCATGTCGTGCCGACTCAGACTCAAGAGGCTTGGGTTAGCCTGCCGTCTTCCGGGCGTTGCATCTCCACTACAGACAAAACACATTCAGAGAAAGAGCTGAGCAAACGACGTTCAACTATCTTCAGTCAGAAATGTCACTGTGAACAATCTTTGTTGCAGAGAATGTAAAATGGAGAATGTTCTCACAACTGTCACCACAGAATGGTTCCATGGCTTCTTCAGAAACAGTAACATTTTTCACGTCATTTACAGTTAAGCTAGTATGTTCTGAATGAGAGAGGAAGAAGAGGGAATAACTCGATTAAACTTCTAGATGATTCAGACGGAAGAGAACAGGAAGATTAATGATTACACTCCCAAGACACTGTATACTGGTGGCAGCATCTCCAGATTCGGGAATGTTGCTAGAACACCTTGATTGACACACGGCTCCTCAGAACCAGTACAGTTAATCATCACCAGAATGTTCTGGAAGAGAAGAAAGTGGAAAAAAAACGGGCCTAATTCCACCGAATGTACTGAGAGGATGATTCAGCCTGGACACATGCTGTCCTTCCTCACTGTGATGATTAACCTCTAAATATATTCTGGTAGCTGACAGATTTGGAACTTGCGCAACACCTTGATTGACACTCCTGCTCTCTCAGCGAGCATCATGGGATCTCAGAGGAGCAGGAGGTATCGGGTTCCTGGTTTTAATTGTATTCTTCAGCCTCTCGAATAGCACACTCTACTTTTGACCCGTGCACTATGTAGGGTATGTGGACCACAGATATTGACTCTGTCCTCTTGACTCTGACTCCTCTCCTAAGGATTCATGTGGACAAGGGAGAGACAGATTATTCACAGGGTCACTCAAGTCTCTCCATCCGCGGGGAAAGGATGCTCTGAAACATCCAGCAACAAGGGAAAGGATCATCCAGTCCCAACAACCACTCTAAAGAGTAGAGCTCAAAGTCTGAAAATCTACAGAACGTCGACAGTCCCAACAACCACTCTAAAGAGTAGAGCTCAGTCTGAATATCTACAGAACGTCGACACTCTCTTTCACTGTTTCTGACATGACAGCCGTGGTGGTGTCAGTAGTCATTGACCCCTGAGACGGCCGTGGTGGTGTCAGTAGTCATTGACCCCTGAGACGGCCGTGGTGGTGTCAGTAGTCATTGACCCCTGAGACGGCCGTGGTGGTGTCAGTAGTCATTGACCCCTGACAGTCAGACAGCCGTGGTGATGTCAGTAGTCATTAACCCCTGACAGTCAGACAGCCGTGGTGATGTCAGTAGTCATTAACCCCTGACAGTCAGACAGCCGTGGTGATGTCAGTAGTCATTGACCCCTGAGACAGCCGTGGTGGGGTCAGTAGTCACTGACCCCTGAGACAGCCGTGGTGGTGAAAGTAGTCATTGACCCCTGAGTCGGCCGTGGTGATGTCAGTAGTCATTGACCCCTGAGTCGGCCGTGGTGATGTCAGTAGTCATTGACCCCTGAGACGGCCGTGGTGATGTCAGTAGTCACTGACCCCTGAGACGGCCGTGGTGATGTCAGTAGTCATTGACTCCTGAGACGGCCGTGGTGATGTCAGTAGTCATTGACCCCTGAGACGGCCGTGGTGATGTCAGTAGTCATTGACCCCTGACAGTCAGACAGCCGTGGTGATGTCAGTAGTCATTTACCCCTGAGACGGCCATGGCGATGTCAGTAGTCATTGACCCCTGACAGTCAGACAGCCGTGGTGATGTCAGTAGTCATTGACCCCTGACACGGCCGTGGTGATGTCAGTAGTCATTGACCCCTGAGACAGCCGTGGTGATGTCAGTAGTCATTGACCCTGACAGTCAGACAACCGTGGTGATGTCAATAGTCAGGGAAGGGAATAACTTGTCTTTGCTCAGTTCTTTCTGGTAACTGGAAATACTCTAGAGACAGCATTAGAGACAACATTAGAGACAGAATTAGAGACAGCATGTTCTGCTTCCCAAATGGAAACTCAACTGGAAATACTCTAGAGACAACATTAGAGACAGCATTAGAGACAACATTAGAGACAACATTAGAGACAACATTAGAGACAGCATGTTCTGCTTCCCAAATGGAGCCCTGTTAACTCTATAGTGCACTACTTGTAGCTAGGGCCCATAGGGATTACCATAGGGCTCTGGTCAAAAGTGATGCACTATTTGAGGAACAGTGTCACGATCGTCGTATGAAGAGGACCAAAGCGCAGCGTGGTATGAACGCATTCTTTTATTGAATGACGAAAACCACGACGGAAACTGAACAAGTTAACAAAACAACAACCAAGACTGCTAATGAACCATAGTGCTAATATCCAACTAGACATAGACAACCACCCACAAACCCCAACACAAAACAGGCTACCTAAATATGGTTCCCAATCAGAGACAATGACTAATACCTGCCTCTGATTGAGAACCATATCAGGCCCAAACACAGAAACAGACAAACTAGACATCCAACATAGAATGCCCACTCAGATCACACCCTGACCAAACAAGACATAGAAACATACAAAGCAAACTATGGTCAGGGTGTGACAGTAGTAGTCTGTCTCTAACATACAAAGCAAACTATGGTCAGGATGTGACAGTACTAGTCTGTCTCTAACATACAAAGCAAACTATGGTCAGGGTGTGACAAACAGGGTACTATTTAGGATGCAGTGTTCAGGATTAATAACAAAACAGATCTTGGGTTAAAGGTCATTCTCTATGGTGGGGTCATGGGTTAATGGTCATTCTCTATGGTGGGGTCATGGGTTAAAGGTCATTCTCTATGTTGGGGTCATGGGTTAATGGTCATTCTCTATGGTGGGGTCATGGGTTAAAGGTCATTATCTATGGTGGGGTCATGGGTTAAAGGTCATTCTCTATTGTGGGGTCATGGGTTAATGGTATATTGCACAATGGAAGGACTCATCCCAACATATACATTCCAATGTGCTGTAGGTCTAAGACTGGCAAGTGAATCTATATTGTTGAATAACAACACAGTCCTTGGTCTGTACCCGTAAATCCAGGCCATTTCACCATCCATATTCTCTCTTGTCTAACCTCTTTCCTCTATAGTGGGTTCTAGGTGGACACTATATTTTCACCATCCCAAAAAAAAGAGAGAGGAATATACACAACTATACACAACAGTAAAGTCATGAATGTAATTCTCCTTTGTTTCATATACAGCGCATGTCCACACTATGAGGTTGATACTATATATAATATATAATAATATAACACTAGGGACATTTCAAGTCTGTTCTGGTTGAGATGGAGTTTCGGCCTACCTGGTGACATCACCAGGAGATACATTAACAGACCAATAAGATATAGAGTTCCGAACCTCTCGGCCAATAAACAGGATTCCCCTCCCCACTCAGACCACTCCCAGACAGTCCTAAACTGAAAACAAATGGCTCTTTTCTAAGAAGCTGTTTTTTCAATTGAAATCAATCACATTAAAAATAATGAATTGTTACAAATGAATCATTTAATATTGAGATAAAAAAAACTTTCAATAAAAGTTGACTTTGTTCCTCTGCGGTGAGACCAGATCAGTCTATAGCTCTGATATCTGTCCTGATAGCTAATCCCTAAAGCTGATACAATGTTAATGAGTTATCTAATGTAACTTCTTACTTTATCCTCTCTGTCTGGCAGGAGAGGAGCTGGAAATAGAGCTACGACAAAGATAAGACATCCCCAGTAAGCTCTCTCAGTCTCAACCTGGCATCTGAACCTCTCTGACAGTCTCTCGGTCTCAACCTGGCATCTGAACCTCTCTGACAGTCTCTCAGTCTCAACCTGGCATCTGAACCTCTCTGACAGTCTCTCAGTCTCAACCTAGCATCTGAACCTCTCTGACAGTCTCTCAGTCTCAACCTGGCATCTGAACCTCTCTGACAGTCTCTCAGTCTCAACCTGGCATCTGAACCTCTCTGACAGTCTCTCAGTCTCAACCTGGCATCTGAACCTCTCTGACAGTCTCTCAGTCTCAACCTGGCATCTGAACCTAAATATCTCTCTGACAGTCTCTCAGACTGAACCTGGCATCTCATCCTAAAATACCACTCTGACAGTCTGTGTCTCAACCTGGCATCTGAACCTCTCTGACAGTCTCTCAGTCTCAACCTGGCATCTGAACCTCTCTGACAGTCTCTCAGTCTCAACCTGGCATCTGAACCTAAAACGCCTCTCTGACAGTCTCTCAGACTGAACCTGGCATCTCATCCTAAAATACCTCTCAATAGTGAAATGAAAAATTGTAATTGTAAGTGTGCCTATAATTGAGTATGTGACTAACCTTGTGAAACGGTCCTATTATAATGTCCTGTTCATGGGAGTATAATCCTGTGTTGTAAACCAGTTTGCTCCTTCCTGTGTCCATGTATAGATTAAAAGGGAACTGAGAGTCACGCCAAAGAATAAGATGTAATGATGCGCGCTGAGAGTCGGGGAAGCAAGTTCAGGGAGTGTTTTAATAAATAAACAAAACAATAAACAGGAAAACACAAACAACGCACCGGCATGAAAACAGAGTCAATAACACCTGAGGAAAGAACCAAGGGGAGGTGACATATATAGAGAAGATAATCAAGAGGTGATGGAGTCCAGGTGAGTGACAGATTATAGAGAAGATAATCAAGGAGGTGATGGAGTCCAGGTGAGTGACAGATTATAGAGAAGATAATCAAGGAGGTGATGGAGTCCAGGTGAGTGACAGATTATAGAGAAGATAATCAAGGAGGTGATGGAGTCCAGGTGAGTGACAGACTATAGAGAAGATAATCAAGGAGGTGATGGAGTCCAGGTGAGTGACAGACTATAGAGAAGATAATCAAGGAGGTGATGGAGTCCAGGTGAGTGACGGATATAGAGAGAATAATCAAGGAGGTGATGGAGTCCAGGTGAGTGACAGACTATAGAGAAGATAATCAAGGAGGTGATGAAGTCCAGGTGAGTGACAGATATAGAGAAGATAATCAAGGAGGTGATGGAGTCCAGGTGAGTGACAGATATAGAGAAGATAATCAAGGAGGTGATGGAGTCCAGGTGAGTGACAGATATAGAGAAGATAATCAAGGAGGTGATGGAGTCCAGGTGAGTGACAGATACAGAGAAGATAATCAAGGAGGTGATGGAGTCCAGGGGAGTGACAGATATAGAGAAGATAATCAAGGAGGTGATGGAGTCCAGGTGAGTGAAAGATATAGAGAAGATAATCAAGGAGGTGATGGAGTCCAGGTGAGTGACAGACTATAGAGAAGATAATCAAGGAGGTGATGGAGTCCAGGTGAGTGACAGATTATAGAGAAGATAATCAAGGAGGTGATGGAGTCCAGGTGAGTGACAGACTATAGAGAAGATAATCAAGGAGGTGATGGAGTCCAGGTGAGTGACAGATATAGAGAAGATAATCAAGGAGGTAATGGAGTCCAGGTGAGTGACAGATTATAGAGAAGATAATCAAGGAGGTGATGGAGTCCAGGTGAGTGACAGATTATAGAGAAGATAATCAAGGAGGTGATGGAGTCCAGGTGAGTGACAGATATAGAGAAGATAATCAAGGAGGTGATGGAGTCCAGGTGAGTGACAGATATAGAGAAGATAATCAAGGAGGTGATGGAGTCCAGGTGAGTGACAGATATAGAGAAGATAATCAAGGAGGTGATGGAGTCCAGGTGAGTGACAGATATAGAGAAGATAATCAAGGAGGTGATGGAGTCCAGGTGAGTGACAGACTATAGAGAAGATAATCAAGGAGGTGATGGAGTCCAGGTGAGTGACAGATTATAGAGAAGATAATCAAGGAGGTGATGGAGTCCAGGTGAGTAACAGATAGAGGGAAGATAATCAAGGAGGTGATGGAGTCCAGGTGAGTGACAGATTATAGAGAAGATAATCAAGGAGGTGATGGAGTCCAGGTGAGTGACAGATATAGAGAAGATAATCAAGGAGGTGATGGAGTCCAGGTGAGTGACAGATATAGAGAAGTTAATCAAGGGGTGATGGAGTCCAGGTGAGTGACAGATATAGAGAAGATAATCAAGGAGGTGATGAAGTCCAGGTGAGTGACAGATATAGAGAAGATAATCAAGGAGGTGATGGAGTCCAGGTGAGTGACAGATTATAGAGAAGATAATCAAGGAGGTGATGGAGTCCAGGTGAGTGACAGATTATAGAGAAGATTATCAAGGAGGTGATGTAGTCCAGGTGAGTGACCGATATAGAGAAGATAATCAAGGAGGTGATGGAGTCCAGGTGAGTGACAGATTATAGAGAAGATAATCAAGGAGGTGATGGAGTCCAGGTGAGTGACAGATATAGAGAAGATAATCAAGGAGGTGATGGAGTCCAGGTGAGTGACAGATATAGAGAAGATAATCAAGGGGTGATGGAGTCCAGGTGAGTGACAGACTATAGAGAAGATAATCAAGGAGGTGATGGAGTCCAGGTGAGTGACAGATTATAGAGAAGATAATCAAGGAGGTGATGGAGTCCAGGTGAGTAACAGATAGAGGGAAGATAATCAAGGAGGTGATGGAGTCCAGGTGAGTGACAGATTATAGAGAAGATAATCAAGGAGGTGATGGAGTCCAGGTGAGTGACAGACTATAGAGAAGATAATCAAGGAGGTGATGGAGTCCAGGTGAGTGACAGATATAGAGAAGATAATCAAGGGGTGATGGAGTCCAGGGGAGTGACAGATATAGAGAAGATAATCAAGGAGGTGATGGAGTCCAGGTGAGTGACAGATATAGAGAAGATAATCAAGGAGGTGATGGAGTCCAGGTGAGTGACAGATTATAGAGAAGATAATCAAGGAGGTGATGGAGTCCAGGTGAGTGACAGATTATAGAGAAGATTATCAAGGAGGTGATGTAGTCCAGGTGAGTGACCGATATAGAGAAGATAATCAAGGAGGTGATGGAGTCCAGGTGAGTGACTGATTATAGAGAAGATAATCAAGGAGGTGATGGAGTCCAGGTGAGTGACAGATATAGAGAAGATAATCAAGGAGGTGATGGAGTCCAGGTGAGTGACAGACTATAGAGAAGATAATCAAGGAGGTGATGGAGTCCAGGTGAGTGACAGATTATAGAGAAGATAATCAAGAAGGTGATGGAGTCCAGGTGAGTGACAGATTATAGGGAAGATAATCAAGGAGGTGATGGAGTCCAGGTGAGTGACAGATTATAGAGAAGATAATCAAGGAGGTGATGGAGTCCAGGTGAGTGACAGATATAGAGAAGATAATCAAGGAGGTGATGGAGTCCAGGTGAGTGACAGACTATAGAGAAGATAATCAAGGAGGTGATGGAGTCCAGGTGAGTGACAGATTATAGAGAAGATAATCAAGGAGGTGATGGAGTCCAGGTGAGTGACAGATATAGAGAAGATAATCAAGGAGGTGATGGAGTCCAGGTGAGTGACAGACTATAGAGAAGATAATCAAGGAGGTGATGGAGTCCAGGTGAGTGCCAGATTATAGAGAAGATAATCAAGGAGGTGATGGAGTCCAGGTGAGTGACAGATTATAGAGAAGATAATCAAGGAGGTGATGGAGTCCAGGTGAGTGACAGATTATAGAGAAGATAATCAAGGAGGTGATGGAGTCCAGGTGAGTGACAGATTATAGAGAAGATAATCAAGAAGGTGATGGAGTCCAGGTGAGTGACAGATCATAGAGAAGACAATCAAGGAGGTGATGGAGTAAAGGTGAGTGACAGATTATAGAGAAGATAATCAAGGAGGTGATGGAGTCCAGGTGAGTGACAGATTATAGAGAAGATAATCAAGGAGGTGATGGAGTCCAGGTGAGTGACAGATATAGAGAAGATAATCAAGGAGGTGATGGAGTCCAGGTGAGTGACAGATTATAGAGAAGATAATCAAGGAGGTGATGGAGTCCAGGTGAGTGACAGATTATAGAGAAGATTATCAAGGAGGTGATGTAGTCCAGGTGAGTGACCGATATAGAGAAGATAATCAAGGAGGTGATGGAGTCCAGGTGAGTGACAGATTATAGAGAAGATAATCAAGGAGGTGATGGAGTCCAGGTGAGTGACAGATATAGAGAAGATAATCAAGGAGGTGATGGAGTCCAGGTGAGTGACAGACTATAGAGAAGATAATCAAGGAGGTGATGGAGTCCAGGTGAGTGACAGATTATAGAGAAGATAATCAAGAAGGTGATGGAGTCCAGGTGAGTGACAGATTATAGGGAAGATAATCAAGGAGGTGATGGAGTCCAGGTGAGTGACAGATTATAGAGAAGATAATCAAGGAGGTGATGGAGTCCAGGTGAGTGACAGATATAGAGAAGATAATCAAGGAGGTGATGGAGTCCAGGTGAGTGACAGACTATAGAGAAGATAATCAAGGAGGTGATGGAGTCCAGGTGAGTGACAGATTATAGAGAAGATAATCAAGGAGGTGATGGAGTCCAGGTGAGTGACAGATATAGAGAAGATAATCAAGGAGGTGATGGAGTCCAGGTGAGTGACAGACTATAGAGAAGATAATCAAGGAGGTGATGGAGTCCAGGTGAGTGCCAGATTATAGAGAAGATAATCAAGGAGGTGATGGAGTCCAGGTGAGTGACAGATTATAGAGAAGATAATCAAGGAGGTGATGGAGTCCGGGTGAGTGACAGATTATAGAGAAGATAATCAAGGAGGTGATGGAGTCCAGGTGAGTGACAGATTATAGAGAAGATAATCAAGGAGGTGATGGAGTCCAGGTGAGTGACAGATCATAGAGAAGATAATCAAGGAGGTGATGGAGTAAAGGTGAGTGACAGATTATAGAGAAGATAATCAAGGAGGTGATGGAGTCCAGGTGAGTGACAGATTATAGAGAAGATAATCAAGGAGGTGATGGAGTCCAGGTGAGTGACAGATTATAGAGAAGATAATCAAGGAGGTGATGGAGTCCAGGTGAGTGACAGATTATAGAGAAAATAATCAAGGAGGTGATGGAGTCGAGGTGAGTGACAGATTATAGAGAAGATAATCAAGGAGGTGATGGAGTCCAGGTGAGTGACAGATCATAGAGAAGATAATCAAGGAGGTGATGGAGTAAAGGTGAAAAAATCAAATCAAATCAAATTTTATTTGTCACATACACATGGTTAGCAGATGTTAATGCGAGTGTAGCGAAATGCTTGTGCTTCTAGTTCCGACAATGCAGTAATAACAAGTAATCTAACTAACAATTCCAAAACTACTGTCTTGTACACAGTGTAAGGGGATAAAGAATATGTACATAAGGATATATGAATGAGTGATGGTACAGAGCAGCATAGGCAAGATACAGTAGATGGTATCGGGTACAGTATGTACAAATGAGATGAGTATGTAAACAAAGTGGCATAGTATAGTATAAAGTGGCTAGTGATACATGTATTACATAAGGATACCGTCGATGATATAGAGTACAGTATATACGTATGCGTATGAGATGAATAATGTAGGGTAAGTAACATTTATATAAGGTAGCATTGTTTAAAGTGGCTAGTGATATATTTACATCATTTCCCATCAATTCCCATTATTAAAGTGGCTGGAGTTGAGTCAGTGTCAGTGTGTTGGCAGCAGCCACTCAGTGTTAGTGGTGGCTGTTTAACAGTCTGATGGCCTTGAGGTAGAAGCTGTTTTTCAGTCTCTCGGTCCCGGCTTTGATGCACCTGTACTGACCTCGCCTTCTGGATGATAGCGGGGTGAACAGGCAGTGGCTCGGGTGGTTGATGTCCTTGATGATCTTTATGGCCTTCCTGTGACATCGGGTGGTGTAGGTGTCCTGGAGGGCAGGTAGTTTGCCCCCGGTGATGCGTTGTGCAGACCTCACTACCCTCTGGAGAGCCTTACGGTTGAGGGCGGTGCAGTTGCCATACCAGGCGGTGATACAGCCCGCCAGGATGCTCTCGATTGTGCATCTGTAGAAGTTTGTGAGTGCTTTTGGTGACAAGCCGAATTTCTTCAGCCTCCTGAGGTTGAAGAGGCGCTGCTGCGCCTTCTTCACGATGCTGTCTGTGTGAGTGGACCAATTCAGTTTGTCTGTGATGTGTATGCCGAGGAACTTAAAACTTGCTACCCTCTCCACTACTGTTCCATCGATGTGGATAGGGGGGTGTTCCCTCTGCTGTTTCCTGAAGTCCACAATCATCTCCTTAGTTTTGTTGACGTTGAGTGTGAGGTTGTTTTCCTGACACCACACTCCGAGGGCCCTCACCTCCTCCCTGTAGGCCGTCTCATCGTTGTTGGTAATCAAGCCTACCACTGTTGTGTCGTCCGCAAACTTGATGATTGAGTTGGAGGCGTGCGTGGCCACGCAGTCGTGGGTGAACAGGGAGTACAGGAGAGGGCTCAGAACGCAACCTTGTGGGGCCCCAGTGTTGAGGATCAGCGGGGAGGAGATGTTGTTGCCTACCCTCACCACCTGGGGGCGGCCCGTCAGGAAGTCCAGTACCCAGTTGCACAGGGCGGGGTCGAGACCCAGGGTCTCGAGCTTGATGACGAGCTTGGAGGGTACTATGGTGTTGAATGCCGAGCTGTAGTCGATGAACAGCATTCTCACATAGGTATTCCTCTTGTCCAGATGGGTTAGGGCAGTGTGCAGTGTGGTTGAGATTGCATCGTCTGTGGACGTGAGTGACAGATTATAGAGAAGATAATCAAGGAGGTGATGGAGTCCAGGTGAGTGACAGATTATAGAGAAGATAATCAAGGAGGTGATGGAGTCCAGGTGAGTGACAGATTATAGAGAAGATAATCAAGGAGGTGATGGAGTCCAGGTGAGTGACAGATTATAGAGAAAATAATCAAGGAGGTGATGGAGTCCAGGTGAGTGACAGATTATAGAGAAGATAATCAAGGAGGTGATGGAGTCCAGGTGAGTGACAGATTATAGAGAAGATAATCAAGGAGGTGATGGAGTCCAGGTGAGTGACAGATTATAGAGAAGATAATCAAGGAGGTGATGGAGTCGAGGTGAGTGACAGATATAGAGAAGATAATCAAGGAGGTGATGGAGTCCAGGTGAGTGACAGATTATAGAGAAGATAATCAAGGAGGTGATGGAGTCCAGGTGAGTGACAGATTATAGAGAAGATAATCAAGGAGGTGATGGAGTCCAGGTGAGTGACAGATTATAGAGAAGATAATCAAGGAGGTGATGGAGTCCAGGTGAGTGACAGATATAGAGAAGATAATCAAGGAGGTGATGGAGTCCAGGTGAGTGACAGATATAGAGAAGATAATCAAGGAGGTGATGGAGTCCAGGTGAGTGACAGATTATAGAGAAGATAATCAAGGAGGTGATGGAGTCCAGGTGAGTGACAGATTATAGAGAAGATAATCAAGGAGGTGATGGAGTCGAGGTGAGTGACAGATATAGAGAAGATAATCAAGGAGGTGATGGAGTCCAGGTGAGTGTCAGGAGGCTCAGGTACGTGAGACGATGGTGACAGGTGTGTGGGACAATCAGCAGCCTGATGACTAGAGGTCGGAGAGGGGGTACTTTGATGTATTTTTTATGTCACCTTTATTTAACCAGGTAAGCAAGTTGAGAACATGTTCTTTATTAAACCAGGTAAGCAAGTTGAGAACATGTTCTTTATTAAACCAGGTAAGCAAGTTGAGAACATGTTCTTTATTTAACCAGGTAAGCAAGTTGAGAACATGTTCTTTATTTAACCAGGTAAGCAAGTTGAGAACAGGTTCTTTATTTAACCAGGTAAGCAAGTTGAGAACATGTTCTTTATTTAACCAGGTAAGCAAGTTGAGAACATGTTCTTTATTTAACCAGGTAAGCAAGTTGAGAACATGTTCTTTATTTAACCAGGTAAGCAAGTTGAGAACATGTTCTTTATTAAACCAGGTAAGCAAGTTGAGAACATGGTCTTTATTTAACCAGGTAAGCAAGTTGAGAACATGTTCTTTATTTAACCAGGTAAGCAAGTTGAGAACAGGTTCTTTATTTAACCTGGTAAGCAAGTTGAGAACATGATTTTTATTTAACCAGGCAATCAAGTTGAGAACATGTTCTTTATTTAACCAGGTAAGCAAGTTGAGAACATGTTCTTTATTTAACCAGGTAAGCAAGTTGAGAACATGTTCTTTATTTAACCAGGTAAGCAAGTTGAGAACAGGTTCTTTATTTAACCAGGTAAGCAAGTTGAGAACATGTTCTTTATTTAACCAGGTAAGCAAGTTGAGAACATGTTCTTTATTTAAACAGGTAAGCAAGTTGAGAACATGTTCTTTATTTAACCAGGTAAGCAAGTTGAGAACATGTTCTTTATTTAACCAGGTAAGCAAGTTGAGAACAGGTTCTTTATTTAACCAGGTAAGCAAGTTGAGAACATGTTCTTTATTTAACCAGGTAAGCAAGTTGAGAACATGTTCTTTATTTAACCAGGTAAGCAAGTTGAGAACATGTTCTTTATTTAACCAGGTAAGCAAGTTGAGAACATGTTCTTTATTTAACCAGGTAAGCAAGTTGAGAACAGGTTCTTTATTTAACCAGGTAAGCAAGTTGAGAACAGGTTCTTTATTTAACCAGGTAAGCAAGTTGAGAACAGGTTCTTTATTTAACCAGGTAAGCAAGTTGAGAACAGGTTTGTTATTTACAACTGCGACCTGGACCAAGATAAAGCAAAGCAGTGTGACACAAACAACAACACAGAATTACACATGGAGTAAACAAACATACAGTCAATAACACAATAGAAAAATCAATGTACAGCGTGTGCAAATGTAGTACGATTAGGGAGGCAAGGTAATAAATAGGCCATAGTAGCGAAATAATTACAATTTAGCAATTAACACTGGAGTGATAGATGTGCAGATGAGTGACACAGGAACTATAACGATATCATTGTAAATAAGAATTTGTTCTTACACCGACTTGCCAAGATAAATACATTTTAAATAATTATATTGAAATTAAAAACATGTGTGCTTATCACCCAATGCTTGGGAATTCAGACTGTCTACACTGTGCTGTGTAACTCTGTTATTCTCTCTGAGCTCAGAAATAAACAATCTTGGTTTGATTTGGACTCCAGCAGATCCTCAGTTTTATTTCCACCACAATTTGGCGACATATCGTTGTCCAGCGTCCTGCAGCTCCGAGGATAAACTGACGGCTCACTGCGCTGTGAGACTAGGGTAAATTCCATCCTCGTCAAAATGAGGGAATCGGAGAGAGACCCGCCTGACGTCCGCGGGAATTGAGGGTCAGCGATCGCTCAGCCTGACGTCGACAGGACTTGGTTTACTAAAGCTGGTGGGTGATCAGTCAAACATTCTTTATGTGAATGAAATCACTTTGAGCTAAGTGACAGAGAGTATGCTCTACCTCATAGTGCGATCTGGGTGGACCGGTTAGGGCGCCATGTTAGACTACAATATCAGGCTAGAGATAGACTCATTAACCAGCGGACCAGAAGAACTGTTTCTCATGCAGTTGAAACTAAGTATAGTAGTAAAATTGCCTTTTGGACAGTGGTTAAACAACAAACATGTTAGCAGCCATGAAATTACATTGTTTAGGTTGTAGAAACTGAGTGTGTGTGTAAGTGTGTGTGTGCGTGTGTAAGTGTGTGTGTGCGTGTGTGTGTGTGTGTGTGTGTGTAAGTGTGTGTGTGTGTAAGTGTGTGTAAGTGTGTGTGTGTGTGTGTGTGTGTAAGTGTGTGTGTGTGTGTGAGATACAGTGGGGAGAACAAGTATTTGATACACTGCCAATTTTGCAGGTTTTCCTACTTACAAAGCATGTAGAGGTCTGTATTTGTATCATTTGTATCATAGGTACACTTCAACTGTGAGAGACGGAATCTAAAACAAAACATTGTATGATTTTTGAGTAATTAATTTGCCACCACGAAATGAGGGAAAAGGGCTACTTAAGTATGGTTCCCAATCAGAGACAACGATAGACAGCTGTCCCTGATTGAGAACCATAACCCGGCCAAAACATAGAAATACAAAATCATAGAAAATAGAACATAGAATGCACCCCCCCCCCCCCCCCCCGCAAATCACACCCATAATAGAGATATAAAAAGCTCTACGGTCAGGGCGTGACAGAGGGAGGGAACTCGGGAGACAGAGGAAGAGGAGGAGGAGGAAGAGTTAGAGGGAAACCATTGGGGGTATTATAAGTGTCTGGCCACATTTCAAGAAATTGCTCTCAGAACAGGGGTGCTGTGGGTGGCTATGATGAAGCTGAGGACAGTGATACCTACTATCCACTACCACATGTGACAGCGTTTAACCCGCAGGGTAGAGGGGGGAAACTGGAGATAGGATGAGGAGGAGGTAGAAGGAAAAGACAGCCAACAATGTCACTTTGGTGAGTACCCAGTTTTATCTTCTAACAGAGCAGATTCCCCTAATATGGATGTGTGTGTGTGTGTGTGTGTGTGTGTGTGTGGGCGGTGTGAATATTTAATTCCTGGTCGATTCAGGGGCAACCGTCTCTATTTGATCTAAATGTAACAATTTGAACATTACGTTATCAGTAGGTGTATTAAAGACCGTTGGGGCATCTGATATTCCGATGGTAGAGAATCTTACCAAACACCTTCTCGGTCCAACTCGAGATAAAATGTTGAATCAGAATTTTGTTTACTCTCCTAACTGCCCTGTAAAATTAACGTGAAGAGACCTATTGTGTAAATGAGGAATTAACATTTGTTGCAGTGAGAAGGGCCTGGTAGTAACCACTCCAAGCATCGGTATCTACACCACTCTGGAAGTACCAGGCCATGATTGATATTATTCATGATTTTCTCTGACCCCTTTGACCCACTGAAAGCATTTGCTCGACCCAGGCCAAACTAAACCCAACCATCTACACTGCACTGCCAAATTTAGTCGAAGAGACTATTTGTTTGAACCATTGTGAGGCATTGTGAGACAGAATAGGAAGAGTGAAGGAATTGTGGGTGTGTTTAGCTAATGTGAACTTAACCATTGAACAGCAACCATTTTTCTGTGTGTCCCAATGTGTCCCCCCATATCTCCCATATCTCCAAGATAGAGGATACCATAATGGGAAGAATTAGGTACATGGGTGAACAGGAAGCTCAGCCAGAGGGGTGAGGGGCATGAGGTTGGCAACAGACTAGGAACAGGAAGCTCAGCCAGAGGGGTGAGGGGCATGAGGTTGGCAACAGACTAGGAACAGGAAGCTCAGCCAGAGGGGTGAGGGGCATGAGGTTGGCAACAGACTAGGAACAGGAAGCTCAGCCAGAGGGGTGAGGGGCATGAGGTTGGCAACAGACTAGGAACAGGAAGCTCCGCCAGAGGGGTGAGGGGCATGAGGTTGGCAACAGACTAGGAACAGGAAGCTCAGCCAGAGGGGTGAGGGGCATGAGGTTGGCAACAGACTAGGAACAGGAAGCTCAGCCAGAGGGGTGAGGGGCATGAGGTTGGCAACAGACTAGGAACAGGAAGCTCAGCCAGAGGGGTGAGGGGCATGATGTTGGCAACAGACTAGGAACAGGAAACTCAGCCAGAGGGGTGAGGGGCATGAGGTTGGCAACAGACTAGGAACAGGAAGCTCAGCCAGAGGGGTGAGGGGCATGAGGTTGGCAACAGACTAGGAACAGGAAGCTCAGCCAGAGGGGTGAGGGGCACGAGGTTGGCAACAGACTAGGAACAGGAAGCTCAGCCAGATTGGTGAGAATTCTCCTCTGTGATTGGGGCTCACAGAACGTATGTGAACAGCACGCACGCCATGCGCAGAGGAGACAATGAAGTTCCTGTTTCCCATGCACCTAATCAGCCAGCCCCTGACGGCGCACTATTTTCCTAGACCATGCACCAAGGAAAATATGTGTGTCACTGTTGGGAATGGCTGGTTATTGTAGAGTTTGGTTAATTGATTACACTGAAATTGTCCAACCTCTCTCTGATCTCCTTCATTTGAAACCCATGGCCTCGAGGGATCCGACTGAATGAAGAAGCGCTAATTCGGCTTTAACAGGCACTCTCGTCGTCGCCATGTTTGGATGTTACCTGATCACTCGAAACCATTTTCCATTTGTTTCGTTATCAGTTGAGAATGGGTTTGTGTCATCAGTACTGACACAAACTGTGGGGTGGCAAGATGAGACCTGTTGGTTTCTACTCCAAACGTTTCGCTGCCGTCGAGCGTGCGCTCTGTGGCGGCAGCAACGGACGGGCAAGTGTTGGCATTGTAGCGGCACTTTATCGTTCATGTGCCTCATTCTGTCTTCAGCCCTTATCTCGCAGGCAAGGACAGCACATCTCAGCACCTCCTGCACGGCTGCAAGGACAGCACATCTCAGCACCTCCTGCACGGCTGCAAGGACAGCACATCTCAGCACCTCCTGCATGGCCGCTACATTGACAGAATGTTTTACTCTAAAATGTCACACGTTACTCCGAAACAGGGTACTGTTTTGAACCCTGCAACGTTACTCCCCAACACAGAAAAGCCCCACAAAACCCCACAGTATTGAGGAGGCAGCCAGACCGCCCCTTCCATTTCTCTGCACAGGAGCTGTTTGCTCTCACACGTGCCTGTGTGTTGGGATAGGGAAAGTCCCTCGCAATGTATACTGACTCTCAGTATGCTTTTGGTGTTTGTCACATTTGTTTTGTAACCCTGTGGCCACATTGTGGTTTCCTCACCTCCGCCTGGTAAACCAATAGCACACCATAACCATGGTTAAAGAACTGCTCGAAGCCGTTTTGTAAACGTGCAGCTCACACTACACCCATTGATCGTGTTTCCCTAGGAAATGCTGTTGCAGACTCCCCTACCTCTCCTCACCTTGTGATGTCATACATTGACCCTGTCACCTCTCTTTTCCTTTAAAATGATGTCTCTCTGCTACAACAGGGGCGCTGGAGCGTTGGAAAAGAAACGTTGGCAGTGTACGCGTGGCCCCCTCTGATGGCCCCCACACTGTTAAATAAGGTCAATGCCCCCCCCCCCCCACACTGTTTATAAGGTCAATGCCCCCCCCCACACTGTTTATAAGGTCAATGCCCCCCCACACTGTTTATAAGGTCAATGCCTACCCCCCCCCCCCCCCCCCCCCCCACACACTGTTTATAAGGTCAATGCCCCCCCCCCACACTGTTTATAAGGTCAATGCCCCCCCCCACACTGTTTATAAGGTCAATGCCTATCCCTCCACACTGTTTATAAGATCAATGCCCCCCCTAACACTGTTTATAAGGTCAATGCCTACCCCCCCACACTGTTTATAAGGTCAATGCCTACCCCCCCACCCCACACTGCTTATAAGGTCAATGCCCCCCCCACACTGTTTATAAGGTCAATGCCCCCCCCACACTGTTTATAAGGCCAATGCCACCCCCCTATTTACCTGGGGACCATACTGCTTACCCCTATTTACCTGGGGACCATACTACTTACTCCTATTTACCTGGGGACCATACTGCTTACCCCTATTTACCTGGGGACCATACTCCTTACCCCTATTTACCTGGGGACCATACTGCTTACCCCTATTTACCTGGGGACCATACTCCTTACCCCTATTTACCTGGGGACCATACTGCTTACCCCTATTTACCTGGGGACCATACTCCTTACCCCTATTTACCTGGGGACCATACTGCTTACCCCTATTTACCTGGGGACCATACTGCTTACCCCTATTTACCTGGGGACCATACTGCTTACACCTATTTACCTGGGGACCATACTGCTTACCCCTATTTACCTGGGGACCATACTGCTTACCCCTATTTACCTGGGGACCATACTGCTTACCCCTATTTACCTGGGGACCATACTGCTTACCCCTATTTACCTGGGGACCATACTCCTTACCCCTATTTACCTGGGGACCATACTACTTACTCCTATTTACCTGGGGACCATACTGCTTACCCCTATTTACCTGGGGACCATACTCCTTACCCCTATTTACCTGGGGATCATACTGCTTACCCCTATTTACCTGGGGACCATACTGCTTACCCCTATTTACCTGGGGACCATACTGCTTACCCCTATTTACCTGGGGACCATACTGCTTACTCCTATTTACCTGGGGACCATACTGCTTACCCCTATTTACCTGGGGACCATACTGCTTACCCCTATTTACCTGGGGACCATACTGCTTACCCCTATTTACCTGGGGACCATACTGCTTACCCCTATTTACCTGGGGATCATACTGCTTACCCCTATTTACCTGGGGACCATACTGCCTCCCCCTATTTACCTGGGGACCATACTGCTGTGCGTGATGTATGTGCGTGATGAAGAGGACGCGCACCTGCTAATATCGTTTTCCTATTGAACATACTTCTTTCCGCATGAAAAATGATAGTTTAATTACATTTTAGGGTATCTGAGGATTTAATAGAAACATATTTTGACTTGTTGAAACAAAGTTTAAGGGTATATTTTCGGGTTCCATGGCATGCATTCGCTGTAAAGCCTACTGTAAATCAGACAGTGCAGTTAGAGTAACTAGAATTTAAGGTTTCAACCAATATTTTTTTTTTATTTTACCTTTATTTAACTAGGCAAGTCAGTTAAGAACAAATTCTTGTTTTCAATGACGGCCTAGGAACAGCGGGTTAACTGCCTTGTTCAGGGGCAGAACGACAGATTTGTACCTTGTCAGCTCGGGGGTTTGAACTTGCAACCTTCCGGTTACTAGTCCAACGCTCTAACCACTAGGGTAACCTGCCGCCCCTCCACTCTAACCACTAGGGTAACCTGCCGCCCCTCCACTCTAACCACTAGGGTAACCTGCCGCCCCTCCACTCTAACCACTAGGCTACCCTGCCGCCCCTCCACTCTAACCACTAGGGTAACCTGCCGCCCCTCCACTCTAACCACTAGGCTACCCTGCCGCCCCTCCACTCTAACCACTAGGCTACCCTGCCGCCCCTCCACTCTAACCACTAGGCTACCCTGCCGCCCCTCCACTCTAACCACTAGGCTACCCTGCCACCCCTCCACTCTAACCACTAGGCTACCCTGCCGCCCCTCCACTCTAACCACTAGGGTACCCTGCCGTCCCTCCACTCTAACCACTAGGCTACCCTGCCTCCCCTCCACTCTAACCACTAGGCCACCCTGCCGCCTCTACACTCTAACCACTAGGCTACCCTGCCGCCCCTCCACTCTAACCACTAGGGTAACCTGCCGCCCCTCCACTCTAACCACTAGGCTACCCTGCCACCCCTCCACTCTAACCACTAGGCTACCCTGCCGCCCCTCCACTCTAACCACTAGGCTACCCTGCCTCCCCTCCACTCTAACCACTAGGCCACCCTGCCGCCTCTACACTCTAACCACTAGGCTACCCTGCCGCCCCTCCACTCTAACCACTAGGGTAACCTGCCGCCCCTCCACTCTAACCACTAGGCTACCCTGCCGCCCCTCCACTCTAACCACTAGGCTACCCTGCCTCCCCTCCACTCTAACCACTAGGCCACCCTGCCGCCTCTACACTCTAACCACTAGGCTACCCTGCCGCCCCTCCACTCTAACCACTAGGGTAACCTGCCGCCCCTCCACTCTAACCACTAGGCTACCCTGCCACCCCTCCACTCTAACCACTAGGCTACCCTGCCGCCCCTCCACTCTAACCACTAGGGTACCCTGCCACCCCTCCACTCTAACCACTAGGCTACCCTGCCGCCCCTCCACTCTAACCACTAGGCTACCCTGCCGCCCCTCCACTCTAACCACTAGGGTACCCTGCCACCCCTCCACTCTAACCACTAGGCTACCCTGCCGCCCCTCCACTCTAACCACTAGGGTACCCTGCCACCCCTCCACTCTAACCACTAGGCTACCCTGCCGCCCCTCCACTCTAACCACTAGGGTAACCTGCCGCCCCTCCACTCTAACCACTAGGCTACCTGCCGCCAGGTATCTACCTAAATGTTTAATAGCCATCATTTGTATGATTATTTATTTGAACTGTGCTCCGTCCAGTTTCCCCGGAAGTCGTCCCGCTAGCGGAACACCTAGCCTTAATTAACAAACCTCCAGGCGAGCTTCAATGCCATACAATACTCCTTCTGTGGCGTCCAACTGCTCTCAATCGATGGCTGCCCGCATCCGCCCACCGGTCTGGCATCACTACTCTGGATGGTTCTGACTTCAATATGTGGACAACTACAAATACCTAGGTGTCTGGTTAGACTGTAAACTCTCCTTCCAGACTCACATTAAGCATCTCCAATCCAAAATTAAATCTAGAATCAGCTTCCTATTTCGCAACAAAGCCTCCTTCACTCATGCTGCCAAACATACCCTCGTAAAACTGACCATCCTACCGAACCTTGACTTCGGTGATGTCATTTACAAAATAGCCTCCAACACTCTACTCAGCAAATTGGATGTAGTCCATCACAGTGCCATCCGTTGTGTCACCAAAGCCCCATATACTACCCACCACTGCGACCTGTATGCTCTCGTTGGCTGGCCCTCCCTACATATTCGTTGCCAAACCCACTGACTCCAGGTCATCTATAAGTCTTTGCTAGGTTAAGCTCCGCCTTATCTCAGCTCACTGGTCAGTGTTTAATTGCTAAAATGTAATTATTTCGCCACTATGGCCTATTTATTGCCTTGCCTCCCTAATCGTACTACATTTGCACACACTGTATATAGATTTTTCTATTGTGTTATTGACTGTATGTTTGTTTATTCCATGTGTAACTCTGTGTTGTTGTTTGTGTCGCACTGCTTTGCTTTATCTTGGCCAGGTCGCAGTTGTAAATAAAAGGGCCTACCTGGTTAAATAAAGGTGAAATACTGATTATTTTTTTAAATAGCTGGCCCCTGTGTCCATGTATAGATTAAAACAGAACTGAGATCACGCCCAAGAACAGGAACTATAAAGATATGTGCTTCGGAATTCAGACTGTCTTCACTGCACTGTGTAACTCTCTGTTATTCTCTCTGAGCTCAGAAATAAAGAATCTTGGTTTGACAAGGAATCCAGCAGATACTCATTTTTATATACACACCAACATAGTCTCTCAGTTTCAGTAAAGTACCTCTCTGATAGTCTCTCAGCCTCAACCTGATATCTCATTTTAAAATACCTCTATGATAATCTTTCAGCCTCAACCTGATATCTCAGTTTAAAATACCTCTCTGACAGTCTCTCAGTCTCAACCTGACATCTGAACCTATATCACATCTGTCTGGACAGTCTGACTCTTCTCAACAACATTGATGCCCTGAATTTAGCGGGCGCCATCGACAAAAAAAAAGTGATGGGCTACTTTCTGCCACGGTCAGTGTGAACCGGAGTGTCTTGACACAACAAGCTGTACAAACATAACAGAGTTAAATGGTTCATATTATACGCATCTCATTTCAGCAAGTCAGCAAGTCGTTTTTAATTGTAAGTTAAAGCTTAACTTGCTGGTTCGCTAGCTAACGTTATGTGTATGATCTGTGTAGTAAATATCATTTGAATCAGAAATCCATTTGCATTGCTAGTGATAGCCTAATGTTTCCTAGCTAATATTGAACTTAGTTGATTAGCTTTAGCTACCTGTAGATTCATACTACAGCTATGACAATGTTTGTATTGTTAGTATGAGTTGGGGTTAGGCCGGTTCATTGTTTAGCTAGCTAGCTACATGCCTAAAACAAAAAGACTCCACTTCACCAGATGATTACATGACCCATCCGCTTAGCTAGATGTGGCTGAGGAGTGATTACAGCCATCTATTGTACTTCATGAACATGTCTAGACAATAGTGACCCATCCACTTAGATAGATGTGGCTGAGGAGTGATTACAGCCATCTATTGTACTTCATGAACATGTCTAGACAATAGTGACCCATCCACTTAGATAGATGTGGCTGAGGAGTGATTACAGCCATCTATTGTACTTCATGAACATGTCTAGACAATAGTGACCCATCCACTTAGATAGATGTGGCTGAGGAGTGATTACAGCCATCTATTGTACTTCGTGAACATGTCTAGACAATAGTGACCCATCCACTTAGATAGATGTGGCTGAGGAGTGATTACAGCCATCTATTGTACTTCGTGAACATGTCTAGACAATAGCGACCCATCCACTTAGCTAGATGTGACTGGGGTGTGGTTATAGCGTTTCTTTCACATGGCCCATTAATTTAGACAAGTGTGTCGGCTAAGAGCCATCTAATAATTATAAAATATTCACAAGATATTGTTGATCTGGACTCTTTCTGCTTTTGATATTGCTGATATGCCAGGAGCCATTTCACTGTACCGTTTACACCTTCTGTGCATGTGACTAATACATTAAAATGTTATTTGATACAGTGTGTGTTTACCAGAGACGGTAATGTGAAGAACAACATGACCTGCACCAAAGTCAGATTGGGATATAGACCAAGGACGAGACAAAGGGGAGTTTTACCTGGAGTTTTTCCTTATTGTTGGTTACACCTTTTAGCACTTTTAGTCCTGAAATATTTGTTTGTTTACACCTAGTACTCCCTCTGTTTAGCACATGGCCTCTCATGTGGAGCCTTCAGGAGGTGGGTGGGGCTAAGGATTAAGAGTGTGTGAACTATGCTGACTGGGTATAGGCAAAGGAGAGCTCTCTAGCTCTCAAATGTTGCTACGTAAGATCAAATCGATGCGGTCGGTTATTTTGTCACAAAACATCAGATAATAAACTTGCCAAGGTGTTGCTCTTCAGAATGATTGGTTTTGAACAAAAAAATAGATGAAGAGTTTTGCTGCTGAAAAACAGCACTGAACCATTTCTAGACAAAAAAAATAGATTACCTGAAATGTTTGATAAATCAAGTTAAAAGCTCTCAGCGGTGCCACTGTGGTTCTCTAAACACCGGCTTTGAAACTCAAACGTCGGAGACAAGCACAAGGAGAGATGGGAAAACGTTACAAAAAAAACAACAATTAGTTTGACTCAACATCAATGCGTTGTCACTGTACATTAGAATCCATAGGACTGCTAGGGGAACGAGGAAGCATACTGTAAAGCACAGGAACATCTAGCTAGTCCCCATGCTGGCTGTGTTGACGTGATTCATTCTGAAGGAGAAGGAGCTGAATGTGCTCCAGCGAGCCGCCCTACCTGGGCTCCACGTGACGCACACACACACACACACACACACACACACACACGCACACACACACGCACACACTGACACATATACACACTCTGTCTCCGCTCCTCCTGGCCTTGCCAAGGAGAGCTGCTGCTTGGCTTTAAGCTGTAAATCCGTAATGTTCAGTTCAGAGCCCATTTCACCACTAAAGGCTTTGCATGTGTTCCAATTGGCACCCTGTTTCCTAGGCTCTGGTGAAAAGTAGTGCACTGGATAGGGAGTAGGATGCCATTTGGAAGGCCCCCTTTGTGTTAGAGAACAACAGCAGAGAGGATCCAGATCAGGGTTGTTTTGTTTCCTTGTTTCTGTGGTCTGTAACTGCCCATACTAATATACAGGGGCAACAAGATATTCTGGTAGATTAGTACATGTCACAGGCGATTCACATATGGTTTATTTACATGAGATTGTGCAGAAATATAAATAATACAATATAGATATCCCTAGATGATGAGAATTGAAAGGCAAGGACAAGGAACAGAATGAGGAACAGGATGAGGGATAGTACAGAACAGTATGGGGAACAGGAAGAGGAACAGAAAGGGGAACAGGACGAGGAACAACAGAACGGGGAACAGGAAGCGGAACAGAAAGGGGAACAGAACGAGGAACAGGACGAGGATGAGGAACAACAGAACGGGGGTGTGTTATAGCGAACAGGAAGAACAGGAAGAGGAACAGAAAGGGGAACAGAACGAGGAACAGGACGAGGATGAGGAACAACAGAACGGGGAACAGGAAGAGGAACAGAAAGGGAAACAGGACGAGGATGAGGAACAGCAGAACGGGGAACAGGAAGAGGAACAGAAAGGGGAACAGAAAGAGGAACAGGAAGAGAGACAGGACAAGGAAAAGAAACAGAATGGGGAACAGAACGAGGAAAAGGAAGAGAGACAGGACGAGGAACAGGATGATGGACAGGACAAGGAAGAGAAACAGAATGGGGAACAGAATGGGAAACAGGAAGAGGAACAGAATGGGGAACAGGAAGAGGAACAGAATGGGGAACAGTAAGAGGAACAGAATGGGGAACAGGAAGAGGAACAGGAAGGTGAACAGGACGGTGACAAGGAACAGAGCGAGGCACAGGAAGAGAGACAGGATGAGGACAATGACGATCTGAGAAATCAATAAAGTATGAATTCAGCATCTGTTTAGTGCAGGGGTCTCGTACAGGTTCATCTGTTTACTGCAGGGGTCTCCAGCAGGTCGATCGCCACCTACCAGTAGCTACCAGCCCACCTGTGAGTAGCTTGCCAAACAATTCTGAAAGTACATGCAACTTTCGCGTGTTTCACTGCAAAGCGTCATAAACAAATCTCACAAGTATCTGACACAGCAAGTTCCCAGCTGCTATCTTATCAAGGCACCTTTGACATAATCCCTCCCCTGGTTAGCCTCTATTGGCTTCGAAAGCTAAACCATACACAATATGTGCCTCTATTGGCTTCAAAAGCTAAACCATACACAATATGTGCCTCTATTGGCTTTGAAAGCTAAACCATACACAATATGTGCCTCTATTGGCTTCGAAAGCTAAACCATACACAATATGTGCCTCTATTGGCTTCAAAAGCTAAACCATACACAATATGTGCCTCTATTGGCTTCGAAAGCTAAACAAAACACAATATGTGCCTCTATTGGCTTCGAAAGCTAAACCATACACAATATGTGCCTCTATTGGCTTCGAAAGCTAAACCATACACAATATGTGCCTCTATTGGCTTCGAAAACTAAACCATACACAATATGTGCCTCTATTGGCTTCGAAAGCTAAACCATACACAATATGTGCCTCTATTGGCTTCGAAAGCTAAACCATACACAATATGTGCCTCTATTGGCTTCGAAAGCTAAACCATACCATATTGATATTGCCCCTGTCTGTCTATGTGGTGCGTGTTTCTCTATCACTCCGTGTGAAGACAGTAGATGTGATAACCTTCTAGTGGGTTGACAGAAACACTTTCCCCAAAACCTGCTCAATTAAATGTTTTACAGAAAAGTAGGCAGAAGTAGATCATGAGGAGGTATATAATTTGTATCTATTATTTGTTATGTGCAATCTTTGCCATGAAATGAGCAGCAGCAGTACAGAACTATCACTAGATCGGCACATTAGACGGAACGCTAGACGCGCAATTAAAGGGCCAGATGCACAATTAAAGGGCCAGATGCACAATTAAAGGGCCAGATGCACAATTAAAGGGCCAGATGCACAATTAAAGGGCCAGATGCACAATTAAAGGGGAATTACAGCCAAATATGTAAATGTATTCGTTTACTTCCAGACCTGAAAAAAAATGTCTTCCGATTTAATTTAAGCACAGCCATGGACTCAATATCAATTGTCGTTATTTCTCTACGAACAATTTGTAATTTTGAGAGTGAAAAACAAAACAAAATCTAAAACCAGGGAAAATAAACTAAGAAAACATATTTATTTATTTTTTTTGGGGGGGGGGGGATTTTATTTGTGATTTCATTTGAGGTTTCTATGAACCCTTATTTATTGACAAGGCCCTGGGGGGGCTGCAGGGGAGAGTTGAAGAATGGGCCTATTTGAAAGATAGAAAAATAAAAATTAGTAGCTCACGACATGTTTTATTTTTTTCAAGGTAAAGTCTCATACTAGAATAGGTTGGAAACCCTTGGTTACATTTCATATTATAAGGTGGTTTATCTCTTTAGTTTCATATTATAAGGAGGTTTATCTCTTTAGTTTCATATTATAAGGTGGTTTATCTCTTTAGTTTCATATTATAAGTGTGAGGTGGTTCATTAATTGAAACCCTGAAAAGCAAACAGAGCAAGTCAAAAGGTAAGGGTTAGGGTTATGGTAAAAATAGCAAGTCAAAAGGTAAGGGTTAGGGTTATGGTAAAAAGAGCAAGTCAAAAGGTAAGGGTTAGGGTTATGGTAAAAAGAGCAAGTCAAAAGGTAAGGGTTAGGGTTATGGTAAAAATAGCAAGTCAAAAGGTAAGGGTTAGGGTTATGGTAAAAAGAGCAAGTCAAAAGGTAAGGGTTAGGGTTATGGTAAAAAGAGCAAGTCAAAAGGTAAGGGTTAGGGTTATGGTAAAAAGAGCAAGTCAAAAGGTAAGGGTTAGGGTTATGGTAAAAACAGCAAGTTAAAAGGTAAGGGTTAGGGTTATGGTAAAAAGAGCAAGTCAAAAGGTAAGGGTTAGGGTTATGGTAAAAAGAGCAAGTCAAAAGGTAAGGGTTAGGGTTATGGTAAAAAGAGCAAGTCAAAAGGTAAGGGTTAGGGTTATGGTAAAAAGAGCAAGTCAAAAGGTAAGGGTTAGGGTTATGGTAAAAATAGCAAGTCAAAAGGTAAAGGTTAGGGTTATGGTAAAAACAGCAAGTCAAAAGGTAAGGGTTAGGGTTATGGTAAAAAGAGCAAGTCAAAAGGTAAGGGTTAGGGTTATGGTAAAAAGAGCAAGTCAAAAGGTAAGGGTTAGGGTTATGGTAAAAATAGCAAGTCAAAAGGTAAGGGTTAGGGTTATGGTAAAAAGAGCAAGTCAAAAGGTAAGGGTTAGGGTTATGGTAAAAAGAGCAAGTCAAAAGGTAAGGGTTAGGGTTATGGTAAAAAGAGCAAGTCAAAAGGTAAGGGTTAGGGTTATGGTAAAAAGAGCAAGTCAAAAGGTAAGGGTTAGCGTTATGGTAAAAACAGCAAGTCAAAAGGGTTAGGGTTATGGTAAAAAGAGCAAGTCAAAAGGTAAGGGTTAGGGTTATGGTAAAAAGAGCAAGTCAAAAGGTAAGGGTTAGGGTTATGGTAAAAAGAGCAAGTCAAAAGGTAAGGGTTAGGGTTATGGTAAAAAGAGCAAGTCAAAAGGTAAGGGTTAGGGTTATGGTAAAAAGAGCAAGTCAAAAGGTAAGGGTTAGGGTTATGGTAAAAAGAGCAAGTCAAAAGGTAAGGGTTAGGGTTATGGTAAAAAGAGCAAGTCAAAAGGTAAGGGTTAATGGTTATGGTAAAAAGAGCAAGTCAAAAGGTAAGAGTTAATGGTTATGGTAATAATGTCGTATCAATACTGAATTATAAAACAAACACATGTTCCACACACACCACAGGAGCACAGTCGCTCACACCAGCCGTTGTGTGTGTGTTGCTGCTAATGTGTGTGTGTGTGTTGCTGCTAATGTGTGTGTGTTGCTACTACTGTGTGTGTGTGTGTGTGTGTGTTGCTACTACTGTGTGTGTGTGTGTGTGTGTGTTTGTTGCTGCTACTGTGTGTGTTGCTGCTACTGTGTGTGTGTTGCTGCTACTGTGTGTGTTGCTGCTACTGTGTGTGTGTGTGTTGCTGCTACTGTGTGTGTTGCTGCTACTATGTGTGTTGCTGCTACTGTGTGTGTTGCTGCTACTGTGTGTGTTGCTGCTACTGTGTGTGTGTGTGTGTTGCTACTGTGTGTGTTGCTGCTACTGTGTGTGTGTGTGTTGCTGCTACTGTGTGTGGTTGATGGTGAGCTAAATGCAGTGAGGAGAGAAGGAGAAGCTGTGTGTGGTTGATGGTGAGCTAAATGCAGCGAGGAGAGAAGGAGAAGCTGTGTGTGGTTGATGGTGAGCTAAATGCAGCGAGGAGAGAAGGAGAAGCTGTGTGTTGACTCAGTTGAATTGCTAGCCTGGAGGCATCATGCAGCCTGGACACAGAAACATAATGAGAAAAGGTCAGTGTGTCTCCGCCTGTGTCCCAATGGGCCCTGGTCAAAAGCAGTGCACTTTATTAGACAATAGGATGTCATTTGGGATGCACATCTCTTTCTCATCTTGTCAACAACACAAATCCCAGGGCCTGTCTGTGTGCCAGCCAGACACACACACACCGTGAGTAATACAGTAGGGACGAGATAGAGTGGTCTGAGCTCGACTGTGTGGTCTATTTAGTCAAGGAGTTTAGTCTGTTACACAGGACAAATAGATGCTCTCAGCTAATTGGATGATCGTGATGATAAAACTGGATTTCTCTTCAAGGTTGAGCTGGCAACCAGACAACCAGACAAGCACACACACACACACACACACACACACACACACACACACACACACACACACACACACACACACACACACACACACACACACACACACACACACACAGTGTAATGGTGAGGGCCTGAGTGAGCCCTGTGGACCCTGATACACTGTAATAGGCTGAGCCAGAATAAAATAAAACACCTCTGGGTGGCTAAGCACTGCACCTAGACAGTAATTGATAGCCAATTAACCAATAAGAGAAGAGGATTGATCACACGGTGGGCGGACAGGAATGGGGCAATCCCAAAATGACTAGCTATATGAATAAATTACATCTACTTACCGCTGAGTTTTCTTTTTTTTTAATCCTAAACAAGTCAGTTAAGAACAAATTCTTATTTACAATGACGGCTTACCGGAGAATAGTGGGTTAACTGCCTTGTTCAGCGGGAACAGAGGGTTAACTGCCTTGTTCAGGGGAACAGACGGTTAACTGCCTTGTTCAGGGGAAAAGTGGGTTAACTGCCTTGTTCAGGGGAACAGTGGGTTAACTGCCTTGTTCAGGGGAACAGAGAGTTAACTGCCTTGTTCAGGGGAACAGTGGGTTAACTGCCTTGTTCAGGGGGAACAGAGGGTTAACTGCCTTGTTCAGGGGAACAGTGGGTTAACTGCCTTGTTCAGGGGAACAGTGGGTTAACTGCCTTGTTCAGGGGAACAGTGGGTTAACTGCCTTGTTCAGGGGAACAGATGGTTAACTGCCTTGTTCAGGGGAACAGTGGGTTAACTGCCTTGTTCAGGGGAACAGTGGGTTAACTGCCTTGTTCAGCGGGAACAGAGGGTTAACTGCCTTGTTCAGGGGAACAGTGGGTTAACTGCCTTGTTCAGGGGAACAGTGGGTTAACTGCCTTGTTCAGGGGAACAGTGGGTTAACTGCCTTGTTCAGGGGAACAGAGGGTTAACTGCCTTGTTCAGGGGAACAGCGGGTTAACTGCCTTGTTCAGGGGAACAGTGGGTTAACTGCCTTGTTCAGGGGAACAGTGGGTTAACTGCCTTGTTCAGGGGAACAGTGGGTTAACTGCCTTGTTCAGGGGAACAGTGGGTTAACTGCCTTGTTCAGGGGAACAGTGGGTTAACTGTCTTGTTCAGGGGAACAGAGGGTTAACTGCCTTGTTCAGGGGAACAGAGGGTTAACTGCCTTGTTCAGGGGAGTAGTGGGTTAACTGCCTTGTTCAGGGGAACAGAGGGTTAACTGCCTTGTTCAGGGGAACAGTGGGTTAACTGCCTTGTTCAGGGGAACAGTGGGTTAACTGCCTTGTTCAGGGGCAGAATGACCGATTTTTACCTTGTCAGCTCAGGGATTTGATCTAGCAACCTTTCAGTTACTGGCCCAACGCTCTAACCACTAGGCTACCTGCCACCTCTACACTCTAACCACTAGGCTACCTGCCACCTCTACACTCTAACCACTAGGCTACCTGCCACCTCAACACTCTAACCACTAGGCTACCCTGCCACCTCTACACTCTAACCACTAGGCTACCTGCCACCTCTACACTCTAACCACTAGGCTACCTGCCGCCCCTACACTCTAACCACTAGGCTACCTGCTACCTCTACACTCTAACCACTAGACTACCTGCCTCCTCTACACTCTAACCACTAGGCTACCTGCCAGCTCTACACTCTAACCACTAGGCTACCTGCCACCTCTACACTCTAACCACTAGGCTACCTGCCACCTCTACACTCTAACCACTCGGCTACCTGCCACCTCTACACTCTAACCACTAGGCTACCTGCCACCTCTACACTCTAACCACTAGGCTACCTGCCGCCTCTACACTCTAACCACTAGGCTACCTGCCACCTCTACACTCTAACCACTCGGCTACCTTCCGCCCCTGCTGATCTAGGTTGAAATCTGTTTGAAATGCCATAATGGTTAAAGTAAGGATTAGGGACAGAGAATGCTGATCCAAGATCTGTGGTTAGGTCAGTATCTCATTGTTACATCTTGGATTAGGGCAGGTTTACTTGTCCTAGATCTGTGGTCAGGTTAATATCTAACGGATGAGATTAGGATTAGGATTAGGGAGAGAGAAATATGATAATAGAATCTATCTGTGGTTAGGTTAATATCTAATGGATGAGATTAGGATTAGGGAGAGAGAAATCTGATAATAGAATCTATCTGTGGTCAGGTTAATATCTAACGGATGAGATTAGGATTAGGATTAGGGAGAGAGAAATCTGATAATAGAATCTATCTGCGGTTAGGTTAATATCTAACGGATGAGATTAGGATTAGGGATGGAGAAATCTGATAATAGAATCTATCTGCGGTTAGGTTAATATCTAACGGATGAGATTAGGATTAGGATTAGGGACAGAGAAATCTGATAATATAATCTATCTGCGGTTAGGTTAATATCTAACGGATGAGATTAGGATTAGGATTAGGGAGAGAGAAATCTGATAATAGAATCTATCTGCGGTTAGGTTAATATCTAAGGGATGAGATTAGGATTAGGATTAGGGAGAGAGAAATCTGATAATAGAATCTATCTGCGGTTAGGTTAATATCTAAGGGATGAGATTAGGATTAGGATTAGGGAGAGAGAAATCTGATAATATAATCTATCTGCGGTTAGGTTAATATCTAACGGATGAGATTAGGATTAGGATTAGGGGACAGAGGAAACCTAATAACATATCTGTATGAAGATTGTGGTTAAGGAGGAGACATACATGGGATGTGTATAAAACACTTAATTGAAAACAATTTCACAGGTATTTATTCCAGACAGATCTTTAAAATATCTAAAAAGAGCAGCAACCTGTGAAAGTCAGTGTTAAATAGGTGTCTATTTCTCTGCTTCCTGACGTGGGCCGGGCCCTGGGAACGAACAGGAAGTCAGTGTTAAATAGGTGTCTATTTCTCTGCTTCCTGACGTGGGCCCTGGGAACGAACAGGAAGTCAGTGTTAAATAGGTGTCTATTTCTCTGCTTCCTGACGTGGGCCCTGGGAACGAACAGGAAGTCAGTGTTAAATAGGTGTCTATTTCTCTGCTTCCTGACGTGGGCCCTGGGAACGAACAGGAAGTCAGTGTTAAATAGGTGTCTATTTCTCTGCTTCCTGACGTGGGCCCTGGGAACGAACAGGAAGTCAGTGTTAAATAGGTGTCTATTTCTCTGCTTCCTGACGTGGGCCGGGCCCTGGGAACGAACAGGAAGTCAGTGTTAAATAGGTGTCTATTTCTCTGCTTCCTGACGTGGGCCCTGGGAACGAACAGGAAGTCAGTGTTAAATAGGTGTCTATTTCTCTGCTTCCTGACGTGGGCCCTGGGAACGAACAGGAAGTCAGTGTTAAATAGGTGTCTATTTCTCTGCTTCCTGACGTGGGCCCTGGGAACGAACAGGAAGTCAGTGTTAAATAGGTGTCTATTTCTCTGCTTCCTGACGTGGGCCCTGGGAACGAACAGGAAGTCAGTGTTAAATAGGTGTCTATTTCTCTGCTTCCTGACGTGGGCCCTGGGAACGAACAGGAAGTCAGTGTTAAATAGGTGTCTATTTCTCTGCTTCCTGACGTGGGCCGGGCCCTGGGAACGAACAGGAAGTCAGTGTTAAATAGGTGTCTATTTCTCTGCTTCCTGATGTGGGCTGGGCCCTGGGAACGAACAGGAAGTCAGTGTTAAATAGGTGTCTATTTCTCTTCTTCAACAGATGCCTCCTCTAACCCCTAACCCCTAACCCTAACCCCTAACCCTAACCCTAAATCTGGACCATTACCTCAACAGATGCCTCCACTAACCCCTAACCCCTAACCCCTAACCCTAACCCCTTACCCTAACCCTAAATCTGGACCATTACCTCAACAGATGCCTCCTCTAACCCCTAACCCCTAACCCTAACCCATTATCTCCTCTGATCATTCAGCCTCCCACTTTTAAACACTTCGATAAGGTCAACGGAGAGGGATGATGGTGATCCTCAACATGCGATACAAACACACACACACACACACACCAAGTCAAAAGCACCTTGGGAATCACGTCGCAGCCCTTTCCTGCAGTCAAATTAACAGAGCGCCCTCTTGTGGCCTCATGGGTGGAACAACAATATGTGTTACAGAACAGAACACTTCAAAGTCCTCAAAGTATTCAAAACACTTGTTTCCATGGTGACCTCTGGACATCGGCTTCGACCGACCTCCACGTCTACAAAAATGACCTACACACACACACGCGCTTGCGGGCACACACACACACACGCGCTTGCGGACACACACACACACACACTTGCGGGCACACGCACACACACACACACACACACAGATTGCAGAGATAGACACACACCAGTTACTGAGAACAGATTCAATCTCTGCGAGGGAGGGCAGACACACGCACACAGATACACTCCTCTCTCTCTGCAAGCCGAGAAAGGGAAGCTGAGCTCAAGGTCAGTATTATGAGCTTTGAACACAGAGAGAGGAACATACAGTAGATACGAGAGAGAGAGAGAGAGAGAGAGAAAATCCCAAAGCCGACTAAATTGCTATCTGACCCTAAACAGAGAATATGAATTGGCTGATTATCTCTACTCTGTCAGAGATACGAAGCAGAGACAGATCCTTACCAAGTACAGGCTGAGTGACCACCAACTGACAATAGAAACCGGCAGACATAAAAAGACATGGCTACCCAAAGAGGAGAGTGTATGTGGTCACTGCACGACAGGGGAGGTAGAGACAGAGATGTAAAGACATGGCTACCCAAAGAGGAGCGTGTATGTGGTCACTGCACGACAGGGGAGGTAGAGACAGAGATGCACTTTCTCCTTTACTGTGAGAAATATTCCTCACAAAGAGATTCATTATTCACAGAAATGACTACATATATTCCAAATTTGAACTTAACAACTAAAAATACTCATGGGCGAAGGAGCAATGGCTCCTCTTGCAGCCAAATATGTATTGAGGGACACTGGATAATAACATCTGCATAGTAAGCAGTAACTTACTTTTTATTACTATAATTGTTATTGCTATAATTATTCTTGTTTATTATTCCAAATAGTAGTGGTAGTAGTGGTAGTAGTGGTAGTAGTGGTAATAGTGGTAGTAGTGGTAATAGTGGTAGTAGTGGTATGGGTGGTAATGGTAACAGCAGTTTCTCTCTCTCCCTCTCTCTCTCTCTTCTCTCTCTCTTTCTCTCTCTCTCTCTCTTCTCCTCCCTCTCCTTCCATCTCTTCCTTAAATCCTCTCTCTCTTTTCTCTTCCTTCTAATATCATGAAATTCCATTTTGGAGAACTTTGCTAAATCCTAAATAACCCTGTTCTCCAGAGAAGTGAAATCTGTTTAATTCTTTCCTTATTTTCTCGTGTTTCTAAAGAGTAATTTCCCCTTTGCATGATGCATTCAGCGCTTGTATATCATACTAATTCACTGGATTGGTGGAAATAAATAATGTTATGTTAAATTTCTCTCCCTTGGTGGAGCAGACATCTTCTCACATGCATCATTGGAATTCATCGTTCACGACTGGGGGGAATGAAATCTCTATCTCTCTCGCTTTCTCTCTCCCTCTCTCTCTCTCTATCTGTATCTCACTGTCAATAAAATTCAATTCAAAGGTTTTTATTGGCATGGGAAACATATGTTTACATTCTTTCTTTGTCTCTCTCTCTATCTCTGTCTCTGTCTCTCAGTTTTTTAGGGTGACAGAGAAGAAAAACTGATTTTACATTTGTTTGACTGCGAGGCATTTCTCCACCCAATAAGTTATGTTAATTCCATCTTCTTCTTCTCCTCCTTCTTCTTCATCTTTAGTGACTCAATGGAATTCATTCATCCATCCATATAAGACTATAGAAACAGAACAGCAGAACAAAGACTAGTAGTATCGTGTGTGTGGTGTGTGTGGTGTGGTGTGGTGTGACAGTCTCAATGTCGGCCCAGTAGATCACACAGCGAACCAACACAACGCTAGGCTACTATCCTACCCTCAGCAGAGTGAAACCCAGCTGACTCCGCATCCGTCAATATCAAACAGCAGCATGTCTCCTCTCTGAAAACAGAACTGGTTCAGTTACAAGAGGAAGAGTCTGTCAGTCTTGATTTGAGCTAACTCGGGCACTTTGGCTTTTCATCCTGTTGTGTTATGAGTGATCTATCTGTTATGGCTGAGCAGAGAGAGTGGTGGAGGGTATTCAGCCTGATGACAAAGGCTGGTTATTACTGTGTGAGTGTGTGTGTGTGTGTGTGTGTGTGTGTGTGTGTGTGTGTGTGTGTGTGTGTGTGTGTGTGTGTGTGTGTGTGTGTGTGTGTGTGTGTGTGTGTGTGTGTGTGTGTGTGGAAAAAGTACCCAGATAGTAAAGATACCTTAATAGAAAAGTGAAAGTTGCCAGTAAAATACGACTCGTGTAAAAGTCAGAAAGTATTTGATTATAAATATACTTAAGTATCAAAAGTATAAATTATTTCAAATTCATTGTTCTTGTTTTGTTCATTTACTCCACCACCCTACTACTCCACCACCCTACTACTCCACCACCCTACTACTCCACCACCCTACTACTCCACCACCCTACCACCCCACCACTCTACCACCCTACTACTCTACCACTCCACCACTCTACCACCCTACTACTCTACCACTCCACCACTCTACCACCCTACTACTCTACCACTCCACCACTCTACCACCCTACTACTCTACCACTCCACCACTCCACCACCCTACTACTCCACCACCCTACTACTCTACCACCCTACTACTCTACCACTCCACCACTCTACCACCCTACTACTCTACCACTCCACCACTCTACCACCCTACTACTCCACCACCCTACTACTCCACCACCCTACTACTCTACCACTCCACCACTCTACCACCCTACTACTCTACCACTCCACCACCCTACTACTCTACCACTCCACCACTCTACCACTCCACCACTCTACCACCCCACCACTCTACCACCCTACTACTCTACCACTCTACCACTCCACCACCCTACCACCCTACCACCCCACCACTCTACCACCCTACTACTCCACCACCCTACCACTCCACCACCCTACCACCCCACCACTCCACCACTCCACCACTCCACCACTCTACCACTCCACCACCCTACCACCCTACCACCCCACCACTCCACCACTCCACCACTCCACCACTCCACCACCCTACTACTCCACCACCCTACTACTCTACCACTCCACCACCCTACTACTCCACCACCCTACTATTCTACCACTCCACCACTCCAACACTCCACCACCCTACTACTCTACCACTCCACCACCCCACCACCCTACTACTCCACCACCCTACTACTCTACCACTCCACCACCCTACTACTCTACCACTCCACCACTCCACCACCCTACTACTCCACCACCCTACTACTCTACCACTCCACCACCCCACCACTCCAACACTCCACCACTCTAACACTGCAACACTCCAACACTCTACTACTCCACCACCCTACCACCCCACCACTCTACCACCCTACTACTCCACCACCCTACTACTCTACCACCCCACCACTCTACCACCCTACTACTCTACCACTCCACCACTCTACCACTCTACCACCACTCCACCACTCTACTACTCCACCACCCTACTACTCTACCACTCCACCACCCTACTACTCTACCACCCTACTACTCTACCACTCCACCACTCTACTACTCCACCACTCTACCACTCTACTACTCCACCACTCTACCACTCCACCACTCCACCACTCCACCACTCCACCACTCTACTACTCCACCACTCTACCACTCCACCACTCTACTACTCCACCACTCTACCACTCCACCACTCTACTACTCCACCACCCTACTACTCCACCACCCTACTACTCTACCACTCCACCACTCTACCACCCTACTACTCTACCACTCCACCACTCTACTACTCCACCACCCTACTACTCCACCACCCTACTACTCTACCACTCCACCACTCTACCACCCTACTACTCTACCACTCCACCACTCCACCACTCTACCACTCCACCACCCTACTACTCCACCACCCTACTACTCTACCACTCCACCACTCTACCACCCTACTACTCTACCACTCCACCACTCTACTACTCCACCACCCTACTACTCCACCACCCTACTACTCTACCACTCCACCACTCTACCACCCTACTACTCTACCACTCCACCACTCCACCACTCTACCACTCCACCACTCTACCACTCCACCACCCTACTACTCCACCACTCCACCACTCTACTACTCCACCACTCTACCACTCCACCACTCCACCACTCCACCACTCCACCACTCCACCACTCCACCACTCCACCACTCTACCACTCCACCACTCCACCACCCTACTACTCTACCACTCCACCACTCTACTACTCCACCACTCTACCACTCCACCACTCTACTACTCCACCACTCTACCACTCCACCACTCTACTACTCCACCACCCTACTACTCTACCACTCCACCACCCCACCACTCTACTACTCTACCACTCCACCACTCTACTACTCCACCACTCTACTACTCCACCACCCTACTACTCTACCACCCCACCACTCTACCACCCCACCCCTCCACCACCCCACCCCTCCACCACTCCACCACCCCACCCCTCCACTTCTCCACCACCCTAGCACCCTACTACTCTACTACTCCACCACCCCACCACTCCACCACCCCACCACCCCACCACTCCACCACCCTACTACTCTACCACTCCACCACCCTACTACTCTACCACTCCACCACCCCACCACTCCACCACTCCACCACCCTACTACTCTACCACTCTACCACACTACTCCACCACTCTACCACTCCACCACCCCACCACACCACTCCACCACCCCACCCCTCCACCACTCCACCACCCTAGCACCCTACTACTCTACCACTCCACCACTCCACCACCCCACCCCTCCACCACTCTACCACTCTACTACCACTCTACTACTCCACCACCCCACCACTCCACCACCCCACCACCCTACTACTCTACCACTCCACCACCCCACCACCCCACCACTCCACCACCCTACTACTCTACCACTCCACCACCCCACCACTCCACCATCCTACCACCCTACCACTCTACCACTCCACCACTTCACCACCCTACTAGTCAACCACTCCACCACCCCACCCCTCCACTACTCTACCACTCCACCACCCTACTACTCCACCACCCCACCACCCTACTACTCTACCACCACCCCACCACTCTACCACTCTACCACCCTACTACTCCACCACCCCACCACCCTACTACTCTACCACCACTCTACCACCCCACCACCCCACCACCCCACCACTCTACCACTCTACCACTCCACCACTCCACCACCCCACCCCTCCACCACTCCACCACTCCACCACTCCACCACTCCACCACTCCACCACCCCACCACCCCACCACTCCACCACCACACCACTCCACCACTCCACCACTCCACCACTCCACTACTCCACTACTCCACCACTCCACCACTCCACCACTCTACCACTCCACCACCCCACCACTCCACCAATGGTAGTGAGTCCTCCAGATCAGAGGCAGTAGGGATGACCAGGGATGTTCTCTTGATAAGTGTGTGAATTGGACCATTTTCCTGTCCTGCTAAGCATTCAAAATGTAACGAGTACTTTTGGGTGTCGAGGGAAAATGTACATTGCTATTTACTCTAGACTTGAAATATTATGATCCCTGTTTATTTAATTATAATGTATTCCTAATTAACTGGCCAAGTTACTGACCGTGTTACTGGCTGTGTTACTGACTGCTGGACCACACCCCATTCACCAACACTATTCAATACTGCCAGCTTGGAATTTCTTATAGGAGCCTATAGTATAGACCTGCATGTGTTAGGGGACTAGAAAAGAAAGAAAGTTTGAAAGAAAGAAAGAAAGAAAGAGTCCATGTCCATGATAGATGCCACACAAGGCAGTGATTTGGATATAACTTAGTAATACCCATACCCATACACACACACACACACACACACACACACACAGTACCCGTCATTCACAGATGAATCATAAAACAGCCTCTCTGTGAATGCCACTCCCTACATTGATATTTACTCACAACTTTAAATATTACGATCCCTGGAGCGTGACTATTTATTTAATCGCAATCTATTCCTAATTATTCACTAATTCATGCGAGAGAAAAGCCTATTGGTTAATTCAACATCTTGTGTATTGTCTGAGTCCCGAAGCTGAAGAAGCATTTCCACAACCTCTACCATGTCTGCCTTCTGTCCCGGACCTGAGGGGAACTAGCATGTCTGCCTTGTGTGTGTGTGTGTGTCTGTGTGTGTGTGTGTGTGTCTGTGTGTGTGTGTCTGTGTGTGTGTGTGTGTGTGTCTGTGTGTGTGTGTCTGTGTGTGTGTGTGTGTGTCTGTGTGTCTGTGTGTGTGTGTGTCTGTGTGTCTGTGTGTGTGTGTGTGTGTGTGTGTGTGTGTGTGTGTGTGTGTGTGTGTGTGTGTGCGTGCGTGCGTAGAGCAGAGGAACAGCAGCAAGGCTAATGAAGTGTAAAATGTAAACGTTCGTTGAGAATAGAGACCAACCACAAAACCACCATCAGAAACCTCTCTATAGCTTCCAGCTCAGCAGGAACATCTGAGAGAATTACACCCAGACTATCCTAAAACAAAATCACTGGAGGGACAATATAGTGTAGATCTTTAGAATAATACATGCTATTTAGCAAACGCCTTTATCCAAAGCAAGTCATTGGTCCATATAATCTTGAAAATGAAAAACAAGAGTTATAGGTAACAAGATGTCAGTTGTTATCATGTATACCACTGATTGAATGTGTCTGCCATTCTACTGCAACACTTCACATCCTCTTTCTCCTTTGAGGTGTTGATTATCTTGTACATCAAAGACCATCTACATGCCAACTAGAGTCTAGCCTACAGGCTACAGTAGACTACAGAAGGCTACAACTCCTTTGTAAATCACGCTGTCATCAGCAGACTAGGTCCCCTAAACAGCACTTAAAACTGTCACAATACTGGTGAAGATAGCAAGACCAGGCACAAGAGAGGAGAGGGTGAGAGAGGACAGGACAGGACAGGACAGGAGAGGACAGGAGAGGACAGGAGAGGGCAGGAAAGCAGAGGGCAGGAAAGCAGAGGGCAGGAAAGGAGAGGGCAGGAAAGGAGAGGACAGGAAAGGAGATGAGAAAGAGGAGAGGACTGGAGAGGACGGGAAAGGAGAGGACAGGCAAGGATATGAGAGAGAGAGAAGAGGACTGGAGAGGACAGGACAGGAGAGAGAGGGGGAACGAAACGTGCTATCGGATGCTTCTCTGCATCACTCAGCCAGCATAGCAAATTCCCCCATTCATGAGAACTCTTACAAATGGTTTAACTGAGTCTGCACCTCGCCAACGCACGTTTTAAAAACAGCTATGCGTTTCAAGGCACATTAAGGACTGTTTTAACCACTTGGGTTATCTTATAAACTAAAGAATCATCAATAGTTTAACGTGTGTCTTCTTCAGAAGAAACTGGTTTCGACTACAGTGTGTGACGTGCCGATAGGTACTGAACTTTCATCTCGAGACGGATATATCTGCTAATAAGTGTCGCTTTTTCATCCATGGCACCGGATCACTGGTTCGGCTCGTGCGCCAGCATGTCTTCTGTCCCGTTAATTTACAATCCGCCATGAAATTACTGGGGAGCTGCACGAGACAGACAATCAGACCTCTGAAGCCTACAACACGAGTGGCACTCGTTGCCTTGCGCGCACGCACACACACACACACACACACACACACACACACACGTGTCAGCAGCATTAATAATGTAGCGGTAATGTCACGGGACTGCTTGGATTGTTTACTGGTAAATTGAGATGGAACCAACCGAACAGATCATCATTGAGAAAATGAATCGTTTTATGAACGAAGTCCCTCTCCTCTATAACCTTGAACCGCTAATTGACGAAGATTGGTGGAAAACAGTACCTCGTAGGGAATATCAAACGACTGCGTAATAAGGACATAGACCATGGGGTTGGAAAAAACACAGTCAGTCCGACAGAAAGAACGTGTCAGATGTACTTAGACTGAGTACATTTACCATCCCATCAATGCCACAATGCCTTATGTTATGTGATTGTAAACACGAAGGCCTTTACATTAAAATCATCTTTCAGAATGATAACGCAGTGAAGTTGAAGCAGGGCCATATGATAAAAATATATACATTGAACTCACCAATGCAGGTAAATCCAGCGAGGAACAGCCAACAGAGCATCACCAGCTTGTCGGTGCTGTATCTCCCGCGGACAAAGGGAGTCAGGTGTAACGGCACCATCGCTGCCGTAAACTCCTCGCACTTCTTTCGTTTAACTTTCGAAAGACAAAAAAAAAAGGAAGAATGAATGAGCAGTAGTAAGTAGTACACGGATTTGTGTGTCCGGTTGTTTTATTCTCCGGGCGTCTCTTTACGCCGTTAGGAAGCGCCTCTGCATCAAAGTCCAGTTGGCTCAGTAGCTGCAGCACGCATCCTTCAGGTCCACTACCTTGACCATTACATTGGTATACCCGCAGCGCGTCTTGGTTGCTAGAAACAACGCAGCATCACAGGTGTGGTAATAAACACTCAGTTCTGCTTTCTTTCTCCCTTCGCTGTTTCACTCTCTCCTAGTCCTCTTCTCTGTTTCCGTATCTTTCCAAAGCCGCTATCCGTGTAGCAGGGCAGCGGTTGAATGTGTTCCACGCCTTGTGCGCCTTGTGTGCTCTTATTACCTCCTTCGGAAGGAATACCTGCAACCGACTGGGAAATTGTATAAATTGGCATTAGAGCATCAACATCTGCTTCCACAGCAATGCAGGAGCGGAGCGGTGTGCCAAAACCAGGAGTGGAGCCGTCATCGTCCGGGAATGGACGAGTGACTTTAAGAGCCCTATAATTTCCTCTAATTAGGAATGGGCTGTGACATTATCAGCACAACCCGATCAACACCATTTAAACCTGCATACATACATGTTTTATACGTGGTCAATATATTTGATCAACGATATTCAAAGTCATTTCTTTTACCATGTTTAATTGGTCTACACATTCTATTTAAAGGCATACGAAGTTAATCATTTATTTTACAGTGTTTAATTGGTCTACACATTCTATTTAAAGGCATACGAAGTTAATAATTTCTTTTACAATGTTTAATTGGTCTACACATTCTATGTAAAGGCATACGAAGTTAATCATTTATTGGCGGGTGAAGTCATAATTTTGCCTTTTCTTCCATGTTTAAAATAAAATAAAAATAGTATTCACGTGACAATGTGCATAAAATGAGAATTATAGATGGGTCATCATTAACAGTAAACAGTATGATATTAAACAGTAACTCTGTATTCAGATGCATTATAACTCTGGACTGCACTCTTCTCTCTTGTCTGTTCATGCTGGTCCAATGTGTGCAACATGCTCATGTCTGAGACGGTCATGTACAGTGTCGCGACATTATGGACCAGTTTCCCGGACCCAGATTGAGTCTATACTTCCTGAATAAAGAGCATGTTCACTGAAGATTCTAAATCCAGGAGAAGGGCTAAAATTAATCTGAGAAAAGATAAATGTGTGTTTTGTCTTAACAGTAGGTATGAACTAGAGGAGGCTGGTGGGAGGAGATATAGGAGGACTGGATTATTGTAATGGCTGGAATGGAATCAATGGAATGGAGTCTATTGTGGTTTCCATATGTCTGAAGTCTTTACTACAAGTCCATTAGATCCATTCCAGACATTACAACGAGCCCATCCTCCTATAGCTCCTCCCAACCCCTCCTCTGGTAGGCACGAGACAGGCATATAGGACACACATAATATGGTGACAAAATGTTTTTTTCTCATTTTACACATTTAAGGTTAGTGATGGTAGCAGCAGTAGTAGTAGTGATATCAGTGGCTGTAGTAGTAGTAGTGGTAGTAGTAGTAGTGGTAGTAGTAGTAGTAGTAGTGGTAGTAGTGGTAGAAGTAGTAGTGGTATCAGTGGTGGCATAAGTAGTAGTAGTAGTAGTAGTAGTGGTAGTAGTAGTAGTGGTAGTGGTGGTAGTAGTAGTGGGTATTGGCAGTAGTAGTAGTGGTAGTGGTAGTAGTAGTGGTAGTGGTAGTAGTAGTAGTAGTAGTAGTAGTAGTATTGGTAGTAGTAGTAGTAGTAGTGGTATCAGTGGTGGCAGTAGTAGTAGTAGTAGTAGTAGTAGTAGTAGTAGTAGTAGTGGTAGTAGTAGTAGTAGTGGTAGTAGTGGTGGTAGTAGTAGTAGTGGTAGTAGTAGTGGTGGTAGTGGTAGTAGGAGTAGTAGTAGTGGTGTGGTAGTGGTAGCAGTAGTAGTGGTAGTGGTAGTAGTGGTAGTGGTGGCAGTGGTGGCAGTAGTAGTAGTAGTAGTAGTGGTAGTGGTAGTAGTAGCAGTAGTGGTAGTAGTAGTAGTAGTGGTAGTGTATCAGTGGTGGCAGTAGTAGTAGTAGTGGTAGTGGTAGGAGTAGTAGTATTGGTAGTAGTAGTAGTAGTAGTACTAGTAGCGTTAGTAGTAGTAGTAGTAGTAGTAGTGGTAGTAGTAGTAGTAGTAGTGGTAGTGGTAGTAGTGGCAGAAGTAGTGTAGTGGTATCAGTGGTGGCAGTAGTAGAAGTAGTACTAGTGGTAGTGGTAGTAGTAGTAGTAGTAGTGGTAGTAGTAGTAGTAGTAGTGGTAGTAAAAGTAGTAGTAGTGGTAGTAGTAGTGGTAGTGGTAGTAGTTGTATGAGTGGTGGCAGTAGTAGTGGTGGTAGTAGTAGTAGTAGTAGTAGTGGCAGTGGTGGTAGTAGTAGTGGGTATTGGCAGTAGTAGTAGTGGTAGTAGTAGTAGTAGAAGTAGTAGTAGTGGAAGTGGTAGTAGTAGTAGTATCAGTGTTGGCAGTAGTAGTGGTGGTAGTGGTAGTAGTAGTAGTAGTAGTGGTAATAGTAGTAGTGGTAGTAATAGTGGTAGTAGTAGTAGTGGTAGTGGCAGTGGTAGTGGTAGTAGTAGTAGTAGTAGTAGTAGTAGTATTGGCAGTAGTAGTAGTGGTAGCGGTAGTAGTAGTAGTAGTAGTAGTAGTAGTAGTGGTAGTAGTAGTAGTAGTAGTAGTATTGGGAGTAGTAGTAGTAGTAGCGTTAGTAGTAGTAGTAGTAGTAGTAGTGGTAGTAGTAGTAGTAGTGGTAGTGGTAGTAGTAGTAGTAGTGGTATAAGTGGTGGCAGTAGTAGTGGTGGTAGTAGTAGTAGTAGTGGTATTGGTGGTAGTGGTAGTAGTAGTAGTGGTCGTGGTGGTAGTAGTAGTGGGTATTGGCAGTAGTAGTAGTGGTAGTAGTAGTAGTGGTAGTGGTAGTAAAAGTAGTTGTAGTAGTAGTTGTAGTGGTAGTGGTAGTAGTAGTAGTAGTGGTAGTAGTAGTAGTAGTAGTAGTGGTAGTAGTAGTAGTAGTAGTAGTGGTAGTAGTAGTAGTAGTGGTAGTAGTAGTAGTTGTAGTGGTAGTAGTAGTGGTGGTCGTGTTAGTAGTAGTGGTAGCAGTGGTAGTAGTAGTAGTAATAATAGTAGTAGTGGTAGTAGTAGTAGTAGTAGTATTAGTAGTAGTAGTAGTAGTGGTAGTAGTGGTAGTAGTGGTAGTAGTTGTAGTAGTAGTAGTGGTAGTGATAGTAGTAGTTGAAGTAGTTGTAGTAGTAGTAGTTGTAATTGTAGTAGGAGTAGTAGTAGTGGTAGTGTTGGTAGTAATAGTAGTAGTAGTAGTAGTGGTAGCAGTAGCAGTAGTAGTAGTTGTAGTTGTAGTGGTAGTAGCAGTAGTAGTATTAGTGGTAGTAGTGATAGTAGTAGTAGTGGTAATTCTAGTGTTTGTAATAGTAGTAGTAGTTGTAATATTAGTAGTAGTGGTAGTGGTAGTTGTGGTAGGAGTAGTAGTAGTGGTAGTCGTAGTAATAGTAGTATTATTGATAGTAGTGGTAGTAGTAATAGTAGTAGTGGTGGTAGTAGTAGTAGTGGTATTAGTGGCAGTGGGAGTAGTAGTAGTAGCAGTAGTAGTAGTAGTAGTGGTAGTAGTAGTAGTAGTAGTAGTAGTAGTAGCAGTATTGGTAGTAGTAGTAGTAGTGGTATCAGTGGTGGCAGTAGTAATAGTAGTAGTAGTAGTAGTAGTAGTAGTAGTAGTAGTAGTAGTGGTGGTAGTAGTAATAGTGGTAGTAGTAGTGGTGTTAGTGGTAGTAGGAGTAGTAGTAGTGGTAGTGGTAGTAGTAGTAGTGGTAGTGGTAGTAGTAGTAGTGGTAGTGGTATCAGTGGTGGCAGTAGTAGTAGTAGTAGTAGTGGAATTGGTAGTAGTAGCAGTAGATGTAGTAGTAGTAGTAGTAGTAGTAGTAGTAGTAGCGTTAGTAGTAGTAGTAGTAGTAGTGGTAGTAGTAGTAGTAGTAGTAGTGGTAGTGGTAGTAGTAGTAGTGGCAGAAGTAGTGTAGTGGTATCAGTGGTGGCAGTAGTAGTAGTAGTACTAGTGGTAGTGGTAGTAGTAGTAGTAGTAGTAGTGGTAGTAGTAGTAGTAGTGGTAGTAATAGTAGTAGTAGTGGTAGTAGTAGTGGTAGTGGTAGTAGTTGTATGAGTGGTGGCAGTAGTAGTGGTGGTAGTAGTAGTAGTAGTAGTGGCAGTGGTGGTAATAGCAGTGGGTATTGGCAGTAGTAGTAGTGGTAGTGGTAGTAGTAGTAGTAGTGGTAGTAGTAGTAGTATCAGTGTTGGCAGTAGTAGTGGTAATGGTAGTAGTGGTAGTAGTAGTGGTAGTAGTAGTAGTGGTAGTGGTGGTAGTAGTAGTAGTAGTAGTAGTAGTAGTAGTATTGGCAGTAGTAGTAGTGGTAGCGGTAGTAGTAGTAGTAGTAGTAGTAGTAGTGGTAGTAGTAGTAGTAGTAGTAGTAGTAGTGGTAGTAGTAGTAGTAGTGGTAGTAGTAGTAGTAGTGGTATTGGTGGTAGTGGTAGTAGTAGTAGTAGTAGTAGTAGTAGTAGTATTGGCAGTAGTAGTAGTAGTAGTAGTAGTATTGGCAGTAGTAGTAGTGGTAGCGGTAGTAGTAGTATTGGCAGTAGTAGTAGTGGTAGCGGTAGTAGTAGTAGTAGTAGTAGTAGTAGTAGTAGTGGTAGTAGTAGTAGTAGTAGTATTGGAAGTAGTAGTAGTAGTAGCGTTAGTAGTAGTAGTAGTAGTAGTGGTAGTGGTAGTAGTAGTGGTAGTGGTAGTAGTAGTAGTAGTGGTATTGGTGGTAGTGGTAGTAGTAGTAGTGGTCGTGGTGGTAGTAGTAGTGGGTATTGGCAGTAGTAGTAGTGGTAGTGGTAGTAGTAGTAGTAGTAGTAGTAGTGGTAGTAGTAGTAGTTGTAGTGGTAGTAGTAGTGGTGGTCGTGGTAGTAGTAGTGGTAGAAATGGTAGTAGTAGTAGTAATAATAGTAGTAGTGGTAGTAGTATTAGTAGTAGTATTATTATTAGTAGTAGTAGTATTAGTGGTAGTAGTGGTAGTAATGGTAGTAGTTGTAGTAGTAGTAGTAGTATTAGTGGTAGTAGTGGTAGTAATGGTAGTAGTTGTAGTAGTAGTAGTAGTAGTAGTAGTGATAGTAGTAGTTGAAGTAGTTGTAGTAGTAGTAGTTGTAATTGTAGTAGGAGTAGTAGTAGTGGTAGTGTTGGTAGTAATAGTAGTAGTAGTAGTGGTAGCAGTAGCAGTAGTAGTAGTAGTAGTTGTAGTTGTAGTGGTAGTAGCAGTAGTAGTATTAGTGGTAGTAGTGATAGTAGGAGTAGTGGTAATTCTAATGTTTGTAATAGTAGTAGTAGTTGTAATATTAGTAGTAGTGGTAGTGGTAGTAGTGGTAGGAGTAGTAGTAGTGGTAGTCGTAGTAATAGTAGTATTATTGATAGTATTGGTAGTAGTGGTAGTAGTAGTAGTAGTGGTAGTAGTAGTAGTAGTGGTATCAGTGGTGGCAGTAGTAATAGTAGTAGTAGTAGTAGTAGTAGTAGTAGTAGTAGTAGTAGTAGTGGTGGTAGTAGTAATAGTGGTAGTAGTAGTGGTGTTAGTGGTAGTAGGAGTAGTAGTAGTGGTAGTGGTAGTAGTAGTAGTGGTAGTGGTAGTAGTAGTAGTGGTAGTGGTATCAGTGGTGGCAGTAGTAGTAGTAGTAGTAGTGGAATTGGTAGTAGTAGCAGTAGATGTAGTAGTAGTAGTAGTAGTAGTAGTAGTAGTAGCGTTAGTAGTAGTAGTAGTAGTAGTGGTAGTAGTAGTAGTAGTAGTAGTGGTAGTGGTAGTAGTAGTAGTGGCAGAAGTAGTGTAGTGGTATCAGTGGTGGCAGTAGTAGTAGTAGTACTAGTGGTAGTGGTAGTAGTAGTAGTAGTAGTAGTGGTAGTAGTAGTAGTAGTGGTAGTAATAGTAGTAGTAGTGGTAGTAGTAGTGGTAGTGGTAGTAGTTGTATGAGTGGTGGCAGTAGTAGTGGTGGTAGTAGTAGTAGTAGTAGTGGCAGTGGTGGTAATAGCAGTGGGTATTGGCAGTAGTAGTAGTGGTAGTGGTAGTAGTAGTAGTAGTGGTAGTAGTAGTAGTATCAGTGTTGGCAGTAGTAGTGGTAATGGTAGTAGTGGTAGTAGTAGTGGTAGTAGTAGTAGTGGTAGTGGTGGTAGTAGTAGTAGTAGTAGTAGTAGTAGTATTGGCAGTAGTAGTAGTGGTAGCGGTAGTAGTAGTAGTAGTAGTAGTAGTAGTGGTAGTAGTAGTAGTAGTAGTAGTAGTAGTAGTAGTAGTGGTAGTAGTAGTAGTAGTGGTATTGGTGGTAGTGGTAGTAGTAGTAGTAGTAGTAGTAGTAGTAGTATTGGCAGTAGTAGTAGTAGTAGTAGTAGTATTGGCAGTAGTAGTAGTGGTAGCGGTAGTAGTAGTATTGGCAGTAGTAGTAGTGGTAGCGGTAGTAGTAGTAGTAGTAGTAGTAGTAGTAGTAGTGGTAGTAGTAGTAGTAGTAGTAGTATTGGAAGTAGTAGTAGTAGTAGCGTTAGTAGTAGTAGTAGTAGTAGTGGTAGTGGTAGTAGTAGTGGTAGTGGTAGTAGTAGTAGTAGTGGTATTGGTGGTAGTGGTAGTAGTAGTAGTGGTCGTGGTGGTAGTAGTAGTGGGTATTGGCAGTAGTAGTAGTGGTAGTGGTAGTAGTAGTAGTAGTAGTGGTAGTGGTAGTAATAGTAGTTGTAGTAGTAGTTGTAGTGGTAGTGGTTGTAGTGGTAACAGTGGTGGCAGTAGTAGTGGTAGTAGTAGTAGTAGTAGTAGTAGTAGTGGTATTGCTAGTAGTGGTAGTAGTGGTAGTAGTAGTAGTAGTGGTAGTAGTAGTAGTAGTAGTGGTAGTAGTAGTAGTGGTAGTAGTAGTAGTAGTGGTAGTGGTAATGGTAGTAGTGGTAGTAGTAGTGGTAGTAGTAGTAGTGGTAGTGGTGGTAGCGGTAGTAGTAGTAGTAGTAGTAGTAGTAGTAGTGGTAGTAGTAGTAGTAGTAGTATTAGTAGTTGTAGTAGTAGTTGTAGTGGTAGTGGTTGTAGTGGTAACAGTGGTGGCAGTAGTAGTGGTAGTAGTAGTAGTAGTAGTAGTAGTAGTGGTATTGCTAGTAGTGGTAGTAGTGGTAGTAGTAGTAGTAGTGGTAGTAGTAGTAGTAGTAGTAGTGGTAGTAGTAGTAGTGGTAGTAGTAGTAGTAGTGGTAGTAGTAGTAGTTGTAGTGGTAGTAGTAGTGGTGGTCGTGGTAGTAGTAGTGGTAGAAATGGTAGTAGTAGTAGTAATAATAGTAGTAGTGGTAGTAGTATTAGTAGTAGTATTATTAGTAGTAGTAGTAGTATTAGTGGTAGTAGTGGTAGTAATGGTAGTAGTTGTAGTAGTAGTAGTAGTATTAGTGGTAGTAGTGGTAGTAATGGTAGTAGTTGTAGTAGTAGTAGTAGTAGTAGTAGTGATAGTAGTAGTTGAAGTAGTTGTAGTAGTAGTAGTTGTAATTGTAGTAGGAGTAGTAGTAGTGGTAGTGTTGGTAGTAATAGTAGTAGTAGTAGTGGTAGCAGTAGCAGTAGTAGTAGTAGTAGTTGTAGTTGTAGTGGTAGTAGCAGTAGTAGTATTAGTGGTAGTAGTGATAGTAGGAGTAGTGGTAATTCTAATGTTTGTAATAGTAGTAGTAGTTGTAATATTAGTAGTAGTGGTAGTGGTAGTAGTGGTAGGAGTAGTAGTAGTGGTAGTCGTAGTAATAGTAGTATTATTGATAGTATTGGTAGTAGTGGTAGTAGTAGTAGTAGTGGTAGTAGTAGTAGTAGTAGTGGTAGTAGTAGTAGTGGTAGTAGTAGTAGTAGTGGTAGTGGTAATGGTAGTAGTGGTAGTAGTAGTGGTAGTAGTAGTAGTGGTAGTGGTGGTAGTAGTAGTAGTAGTAGTAGTAGTAGTAGTATTGGCAGTAGTAGTAGTGGTAGCGGTAGTAGTAGTAGTAGTAGTAGTAGTAGTAGTGGTAGTAGTAGTAGTAGTAGTATTAGTAGTTGTAGTAGTAGTTGTAGTGGTAGTGGTTGTAGTGGTAACAGTGGTGGCAGTAGTAGTGGTAGTAGTAGTAGTAGTAGTAGTAGTAGTGGTATTGCTAGTAGTGGTAGTAGTGGTAGTAGTAGTAGTAGTGGTAGTAGTAGTAGTAGTAGTAGTGGTAGTAGTAGTAGTGGTAGTAGTAGTAGCAGTGGTAGTAGTAGTAGTTGTAGTGGTAGTAGTAGTGGTGGTCGTGGTAGTAGTAGTGGTAGAAATGGTAGTAGTAGTAGTAATAATAGTAGTAGTGGTAGTAGTATTAGTCGTAGTAGTAGTAGTAGTAGTATTAGTGGTAGTAGTGGTAGTAATGGTAGTAGTTGTAGTAGTAGTAGTAGTAGTAGTAGTGATAGTAGTAGTTGAAGTAGTTGTAGTAGTAGTAGTTGTAATTGTAGTAGGAGTAGTAGTAGTGGTAGTGTTGGTAGTAATAGTAGTAGTAGTAGTGGTAGCAGTAGCAGTAGTAGTAGTAGTAGTTGTAGTTGTAGTGGTAGTAGCAGTAGTAGTATTAGTGGTAGTAGTGATAGTAGGAGTAGTGGTAATTCTAATGTTTGTAATAGTAGTAGTAGTTGTAATATTAGTAGTAGTGGTAGTGGTAGTAGTGGTAGGAGTAGTAGTAGTGGTAGTCGTAGTAATAGTAGTATTATTGATAGTAGTGGTAGTAGTAGTAGTAGTAGTGGTGGTAGTAGTAGTAGTGGTATTAGTGGCAGTGGGAGTAGTAGTAGTAGCAGTAGTAGTAGTGGTAGCAGTGGTAATGGTAGTAGAGGTAGCAGAGGAAGTAGTAGTAGTAGTTGTAGTAGGAGTGATAGTATTGGTAGGAGTAGTAGTAGTGGAAGTAGTGGAATTAATGGTAGTGGTAGCATTAGTAGCATTGATAGCTGTGGTATTAGTGGAAGTGGTAGTGGGAGTAGTTGTACTGGATGTAGTGGTAGCAATGGTAGTGGTAGTAATAGTAGTGGTAGCAGTGGTAGTAATGGTAGTAGTAGTAATAGTAGTAATAGTAGTAGTAGCAGTAGTAGTAGTGGTAGTATTGGTAGGAGTAGTAGTAGTGGAAGTAGTGGAGTTAATGGTAGTGGTAGTAGTAGTAGCAGTGAAGTTTGTCGTAGTAATGGTTGTAGTAGTGGGAGTAGTAGTACTGGTAGCAGTGTTTGTCGTAGTAATAGTAGTATGAGTGGTGGTAGTAGTATTAGTGATAGTAGTGGCACTGACTCCGAATGGGAGCCCCCAGTGCCAAGGTGTCCATCCCCCACTGAAGCTGGTTCATCCAGCTCCTGCCACAAGTGGTGTTCATCTGCCCAAATGTATTTCTGCAGGCATGGATGTGCAATGGCACCTGGCATCAGCAGCATAATATTGTGTAGAGGACTGAGGGTCTTCCAAATATTGAAAGTGTTGTTTTGTAAATGTATATATATTTGTTTCATGTTTTTTCTCCATTTTTTGGGGGGGGGGGGGGTGTGTTAGAATACCATTTTTGGTATTTTGTATATAGTTATTCCAATTGAAAATGTATAACTTCAACAATTTGGCCACTTGGGTACATATGGGCTACTTGTGTGGGACACCTGGGTGACGTCATGATAAATGTCATGTAGCACACTCATTTTGGAAGTTATCATTCTGAAACTTTGCACAAGTACTGTTGCCCTCTTATGTTTTTCACTGAAATTGTCCCCATCATCCTATCTGAATGTTTGTTTTATCGTGTTCATTTTAAAGATTATGATACAACAATAAAAACGTATGTTTTTTTTCATTGTATTATCTAAACCAGATCTATTGTGTTATATTCTCCTGCATTCGATTCACATTTACACAAACTTCAGAGTGTTTTCTTTCAAATGGTACCAAAAATACGCATATCCTTGGTTCTGTGCCTGAGCTACAGGCTGTTAGATTTGGGTATGTCTTCAGGCAGAAATTGAAAAAAGTAGGGGGGTAGCTCTAAGAGGTTTTAACACCCCGGCCATCCAACAATCTAAGCTTGATGCCCTCAATCTCACACAAATCTCACACAAATTATCAATGAACCTACCAGGTACAACCCCAAATCCGGAAACACAGGCACCCTCATAGAAATCATCCTAATCAACCTGTCCTCCAAATGCACCTCTGCTGTCTTCAACCAGGATCTCAGCGATCACTGCCTCATTGCTTGCATCTATAATGGGCCTGCGGTCAAACGACCACCCCTCATCACTGTCAAACGCCCGGGTATCCTGGAAGGATATTGACCTCATTCCGTCAGTAGAAGATGCCTGGTTATTCTGTAAATGTCACGTTCTGACATTAGTTCCTTTGTTATGTCTTTGTGTTAGTTTGGTCAGGGCGTGAGTTGGGGTGGGTAGTCTATGTTCTTTTTTCTATGTTGTGGTTATGTGTTTGGCCTGGTATGGTTCTCAATCAGAGGCATGTGTCGTTAGTTGTCTCTGATTGAGAATCATACTTAGATAGCCTTTTCCCACCTGTGTTTTGGTGGGTGATTATTTTCTGTTTTAGTGTTTTACGTACCTTACAGGACTGTTTCTGTTTTCGTTTATTTTCACGTTGTTATTTTGTATTTTCAGTGTTCAGTAAAATAAATCATGAACACATACCACGCTGCGCATTGGTCCGACATTTCATACTCCTCGTCAGAGGAGGACGAAGAATTCCGTTACATTAAAAGTGGTTTTCTCACAATCTTAAATAAGCATGCTCCATTTAAAAAATGTAGAACCAGGAACAGATATAGCCCGTGGTTCTCTCCAGACCTGACTGCCCTTGACCAGCACAAAAACATCCTGTGGCGTATTGCATTAGCATTGGATAGCCCCCGCGATATGCAACGTTTCAGGGAAGTTAGGAACCAATACACAGGCAGTTTGGGAAAAAAAAGTTCCAAAAAGTTCTGGGAGTAAGAGTACCTCCTTCTGGGACACTGTAAAGTCCATGGAGAATATGAGCACCTCCTCCCAGCTGCCCACTGCACTGAGGCTAGAAAACACTGTAAACACCGATAAATCCACGATAATTGAGAATTTCAATAAGCATTTTTCAACGGCTGGCCATTTTTTCCACCTGGCCACCCATACCCTGGTCAACAGCCCTGCACCCCCCACAGCAACTTGCTCAAGCCTCCCCATTTCTCCTTCACCCAAATCAAGTTAGCTCATGTTCTAAAAGAGCTGTAAAATCTGGACCCCTACAAATCAGCAGGGCTAGACAATCTGGACCCTCTCTTTCTAAAATTATCAGCTGAAATTGTTGAAACCCCTATTACCAGCCTGTTCAACCTCTTTCATATCGTCTCCTCAAAGATTGGAAAGCTGCCGCGGTCATCCCCTTCTTCAAAGGGTGAGACACTCTAGACCCAAACTGCTTCAGACCTATATCTAACCTATCCTGCCTTTCTAAGGTCTTCGAAAGCCAAGTTAACAAACAGATCATCGACCATTTTGAATCCCACCATACCTTCTCCGCTATGCAATCTGGTTTCCGAGCTGGTCATGGGTGCACCTCAGCCACACTCAAGGTCCTAAATGATATCATAACCTCCATCAATAAGAGACAATAGTTTGCAGCTGTAGTCATCGACCTGGCCAGGGCTTTCGACTCTGTCAATCACCACATTCTTATCGGCAGACTCAAGAGCCTTGGTTTCTCAAATGACTGCCTCGCCTGGTTCACCAACTACTTCCCAGACAGAGTTCAGTGTGTCAAATCGGAGGGCCTGTTGTCTGGAACTCTGGCAGTCTCTATGGGGGTGCCACAGGGTTCAATTTCTCGGGCCGACTCTTTTCTCTGTATATATCAATGATATCGCTCTTGCTGCTGGTGATTCTCTGATCCTCCTCTAAGCAGAAGATACCATTCAGTATACTTCTGGCCCTTCTTTGGACACTGTGTTAACTAACCTCCAGGAGGGCTTCAATGCCATACAACTCTCTTTCCGTGGCCTCCAACTGCTCTTATGGTATAGGGGACACTTGCTTCCCACTTGGCCAAAAGCCAGGGAAAATGCAGCGCATTAACTTTCTTTAAATCACACATGTAAGCTACACTCGTTGTGAATCCAGCCAACATGTCAGATTTTTAAAAGTTTTTTTTTTTTCCCCAGCAGGTATATTTCACTGGTCTTTCCTTACAGTTCTCTGCTGCCAATGACTGCAAAAATCACTGAAGCTGGAGACTCATATCTCCCTCAATAACTTTAAGCACCAGCTGTAAAAGCAGGTCACAGATCACTGCACCTGTACATAGCCCATCTGTAAATAGCCCATCTGTAAATAGCCCATCCAACTACCTCATCCCCATACTGTTTTTTTTTTCTCCTTTGCACCCCAGTATCTCTACTTGAACATCATCATATGCACATATATCACTCCAGTGTTAATGACAAATTGTAACTATCTTGCCACCATGGCCTATTTATTGCCTTACCTCCCTAATCTTACTACATTTACACACACTGTACATAGATTTTCTGTTGTGTTATTGACTGTATGTTTGTTTATTCCATGTGTAACTCTGTTGTTGTTTGTGTCGCACTGCTTTGCTTTATCTTGGCCAGGTCACAGTTGTCAATGAATATACTTTATTAGCCAGTATAATACTGAATATACTTCATTAACCAGTATAATACTGAATATACTTCATTAACCAGTATAATACTGAATATACTTCATTAACCAGTATAATACTGAATATACTTTATTAACCAGTATAATACTGAATATACTTCATTAACCAGAATACTACTGAATATACTTTATTAACCAGAATACTACTGAATATACTTTATTAACCAGTATAATACTGAATATACTTCATTAACCAGAATACTACTGAATATACTTTATTAACCAGAATACTACTGAATATACTTCATTAACCAGAATACTACTGAATATACTTCATTAACCAGAATACTACTGAATATACTTCATTAACCAGAATACTACTGAATATACTTCATTAACCAGTATAATACTGAATATACTTTATTAACCAGAATACTACTGAATATACTTCATTAACCAGTATAATACTGAATATACTTCATTAACCAGTATAATACTGAATATACTTCATTAACCAGTATAATACTGAATATACTTTATTAACCAGAATACTACTGAATATACTTCATTAACCAGAATACTACTGAATATACTTCATTAACCAGAATACTACTGAATATACTTCATTAACCAGAATACTACTGAATATACTTAATTAACCAGAATAATACTGAAGACAATTTATCAACCAGTATAATACTGAAGGCACTGTTCTTGTGATTATTGTTTGGATGTGGGAGAGAACAATCAAAGGAGACACTAGAAAGTAAAACCTCATCTCAGCTGACTGTCTTTAACAATAGAAGCTTCAGTCAATCGGGTGAATTCATTCGGTTGTTTTGTTAAGAGATAACACGGATGTCATCAAGATAGACAACAGCTCCATGAATTGTAATGCCTCATAGGGACAGTTTCCCTAATAAAGTGGACTAAAAACGTGTAGACTATTGAGCTCCTTTGTTTTTAGGAGCGTAAACCAGAGTCCTACTCTCTCTTGTGTACTTTTTTAATTTAATAGACCTACTAGACCAACATGCCTTGACTTTTCTAGAGATTATAAAGTTGTTTACGGTCCCCTATATTGCTATCGAGTTCACCTGTCTATCACCAGTCTATTATTACGGTCAAATTCATAACCAATGTCAACCCTCGGCCTACTTACTTTCGTCTTCGGTTCGTTGCCGGCATTCTTGGAGCGCCTCTCGTGCACGTCCATGTCCTTCTATGCCCGTGCAACTTGGTCTATACCTTATTATGCTAAAAAAACAAAAACGAACACTCCTTTTTTCGGATTTTTGTCATTTTGGTTATTAACCGGGGTGGCAGTGTAGCCTAGTGGTTAGAGTGAAGAGGAGGCAGCGTAGCCTAGTGGTTAGAGCGTTGGACTAGTAACCGGAAGGTTGCAAGTTCAAATCCCCGAGCTGACAAGGTACAAATCTGTTGTTCTGCCCCTGAACAGGCAGTTAACTCACTGGCCATTTTGTTGTTCCTCCATAGTAGGGTAATGTATTTTCCTTAACTTCCTTAGTATCTGCTGAACCAAATATGACAAGACAGAAAAGGTTCTCTCTTCTTTTTACCCTGTTGTCATGATATCCAATTGGTAGCTACAATCTGCAACCTCCCTACTTACTCGGGAGAGGCGAAAGGTCGAGAGCCACGCGTCCTCCCTGAAACACAACCCAGGCTCACCAATGTGTCGGAGGAAATACAGTCCAGCTGGCGACCAAAGACAGTTTGCAGGCGCCCAGCCCGCCACAAGGAGTCGCTAGAGCACGATGGGATAAGGAAATCCTCGACCCTCCCCTAACCCGGACGATGCTGGGCCAATTGTGAACTGCCTCATGGATCTCCCGGTCGTGGCCGGCTGTGACACGGACTGGGATCAAACCCGGGTCTGTAGTGATACCTCGAGCACTGAAATGCAGTGCCTTAGACAGGTCTGCCACTTGGGAGGCTCTTGAAAATGTGACATCTTGTTTTGATGATCAAGGATTTACAATGCTGCCGTGTACAATCTAAAAAGCCGGCCATAGCCGGACATTTTCCTTCGTATCTGCTGAAACATGATAACACGTAAATGGTGATGTCTACACCTATGTTTTAATGGTCAAGGATTGCAATGGTGCCAAGTACAACATCTTAAACAGTTCAGATTGCTATACAAAAGTGAGTTTGGGTAAGCCATTGGGGGAAAAAAATCTCATTTTAAATCGCTGTTTCTGATAACGTACACAATAGAATACTATGTCTGTTGTTGATTTGAAAACATTTTTTAAATATATATATATATATGTAAATACATATATAAATATGCTTTTTATATATATATATATATATATATATATATATATATATATATATATATATTTTTTTTTATATATATATATATATATATATATATATATATATATTCGGATATATATATATATATATATATATAAAATGAAGCTCAGATTGGGATATACATTGATTTTGATATGTTGGGTCCTGTATGGCTTAGCTGGTAGAGCAAGGCACTTGCAACGCCAGGGTTGTGGGGTCGATTCCCACAGGTAACCAGTGCAAAAATCCATGTGTGTTATTTCATAGTTTTCATGTCTTCAATTTAAAAAAATAAATGTATAAGTTGCTCTGGATAAGAGAGTCTGCTAAATGCCATGTAAGATGCTATGATGCACCATAGCAGAGTATTGCCTACTTTTCTGTTCCTTGGTTCTAAAAAGAAAAAGCCTAAATACATTTGATCCTCTGTTGCTACCACAACATACACTAGCTCTTATTGCAGAAAGCACACCAGATATAACCTGGCATTATATGGCTGAGCGATGAGGACACAGACCACCAGATATACCCTGGCATTATGTGGCTGAGCGATGAGGACACAGACCACCAGATATAACCTGGTATTATGTGGCTGAGCGATGAGGACACAGACCACCAGATATACCCTGGCATTATGTGGCTGAGCGATGAGGACACAGACCACCAGATATACCCTGGCATTATGTGGCTGAGCGATGAGGACACAGACCACCAGATATACCCTGGCATTATGTGGCTGAGGAGACAGACCACCAGATTAACCTGGTATTATGTGGCTGAGGAGACAGACCACCAGATATACCCTGGTATTATGTGGCTGAGGAGACAGACCACCAGATATAACCTGGTATTATGGAGACAGACCACCAGATATACCCTGGCATTATGTGGCTGAGCGATGAGGACACAGACCACCAGATATAACCTGGTATTATGTGGCTGAGCGATGAGGACACAGAACACCAGATATACCCTGGTATTATGTGGCTGAGGAGACAGACCACCAGATTAACCTGGTATTATGTGGCTGAGGAGACAGACCACCAGATATACCCTGGTATTATGTGGCTGAGGAGACAGACCACCAGATATACCCTGGTATTATGTGGCTGAGGAGACAGACCACCAGATATAACCAGGTATTATGTGGCTGAGCGATGAGGACACAGACCACCAGATATACCCTGGTATTATGTGGCTGAGGAGACAGACCACCAGATATACCCTGGTATTATGTGGCTGAGTGACGAGGACACAGACCACCAGATATACCCTGGTATTATGTGGCTGAGGAGACAGACCACCAGATTAACCTGGTATTATGTGGCTGAGGAGACAGACCACCAGATTAACCTGGTATTATGTGGCTGAGTGACGAGGACACAGACCACCAGATATAACCTGGCATTATGTGGCTGATTGGTAAGGAGAAACTGAAATGTTTTTTTTGTTGTCCATTGTGTATTGCCGTTAGCGGAATATTAGGATAAAGCCTGGAATAAAAAAAAAAGGGCTGCCTAAAATTAAATAAAAACTATTTAGCTTCTATGTGGTAAATAGCAAATGTGTATATAGATTGTTTATAGGCTTATCTCCCATGAATCATCTTTGCGCCAGACTGGGTTTAAATATCTTACGTTTCCTTTCTGTGTTTATGTGTCTGTATATGTTATGTGTGTCTATACTATTCAAAAGTTTGGGGCCACTTAGAAATGTCCTAGTTTTTGAAAGAAAAGCATATTTTTTTTTGTCCATTAAAATAACGTCAAATGTATCTGAGTGTAGACATTGTTAATGTTGTAAATGACTATTGTAGCTGGAAACGGCAGATTTTTTAATGGAATATCTACATAAACGTACAGAGGCCCATTATCAACAGCCATCACTCCTGTGTTCCAATGGCACGTTGTGTTAGCTAATCCAAGTTTATAATTTAAAAAGGCTAATTGATCATTAGAAAACCATTTTGCAATTATGTTAACACAGCTGACAACTGTTGTCCTGATTAAAGAAGCAACAAAACTGGCCTTCTTTAAACTAGTTGAGTATCTGGAACATCAGCATTTGTGGTTTTGATTACTACCTCAAAATGGCCAGAAACAAAGACCTTTCTTCTGAAACTTGTCAGTCTATTCTTATTCTGAGAAATGAAGGCTCTTCCATGCAAGGAATTGCCAAGAAACTGAAGATCTCATACAACGCTGTGTACTACTCCCTTCACAGAACAGCGCAAACTGTCTCTAACCAGAATAGAAAGAGGAGTGGGAGGCCCCGGTGCACAAGTGAGAAAGAGGACAAGTACGTTAGAGTGTCTAGTTTGAGCAACAGACGTCTCACAAGTCCTCAACTGGCTTCATTAAATAGTACCCGCAAAACACCAGTCTCACAGTCAACAGTGAAGAGGAGACTCTGGGATGCTGGCCTTCTAGGCAGAGTTCCTCTGTCCAGTGATTGGGTTATTTTGCCCATCTTAATCTTTTCATTTTATTGGCCAGTCTGAGATATGGCTTTTTCTTTGTAACTTTGCCTAGAAGGCCAGCATGCCTACCACTTTGATGATGCAAAATATTTTCTCTTGTGAAACAAAGAAGAAATTAAACAAAAAAACAGAACACTTAATTAAGTGAGCATAACTATTCACCCCCCCCCCCCCCCCAAAAAAAAGTAAATACTTTGTAGAAAAACCTTCTGCAGTATTTACAGCTACAGTGCCTTGCGAAAGTATTCGGCCCCCTTGAACTTTGCGACCTTTTGCCACATTTCAGGCTTCAAACATAAAGATATAAAACTGTAATTTTTTGTGAAGAATCAACAAGAAGTGGGACACAATCATGAAGTGGAACGACATTTATTGGATATTTCAAACTTTTTAAAAAAATGGGCGTGCAAAATTATTCAGCCCCCTTAAGTTAATACTTTGTAGCGCCACCTTTTGCTGCGATTACAGCTGTAAGTCGCTTGGGGTATGTCTCTATCAGTTTTGCACATCGAGAGACTGACATTTTTTCCCATTCCTCCTTGCAAAACAGCTCGAGCTCAGTGAGGTTGGATGGAGAGCATTTGTGAACAGCAGTTTTCAGTTCTTTCCACAGATTCTCGATTGGATTCAGGTCTGGACTTTGACTTGGCCATTCTAACACCTGGATATGTTTATTTTTGAACCATTCCATCGTAGATTTTGCTTTATGTTTTGGATCATTGTCTTGTTGGAAGACAAATCTCCGTCCCAGTCTCAGGTCTTTTGCGGACTCCATCAAGTTTTCTTCCAGAATGGTCCTGTATTTGGCTCCATCCATCTTCCCATCAATTTTAACCATCTTCCCTGTCCCTGCTGAAGAAAAGCAGGCCCAAACCATGATGCTGCCACCACCATGTTTGACAGTGGGGATGGTGTGTTCAGGGTGATGAGCTGTGTTGCTTTTACGCCAAACATAACATTTTGCATTGTTGCCAAAAAGTTCAATTTTGGTTTCATCTGACCAGAGCACCTTCTTCCACATGTTTGGTGTGTCTCCCAGGTGGCTTGTGGCAAACTTTAAACGACACTTTTTATGGATATCTTTAAGAAATGGCTTTCTTTTTGCCACTCTTCCATAAAGGCCAGATTTGTGCAATATACGACTGATTGTTGTCCTATAGACAGAGTCTCCCACCTCAGCTGTAGATCTCTGCAGTTCATCCAGAGTGATCATGGGCCTCTTGGCTGCATCTCTGATCAGTCTTCTCCTTGTATGAGCTGAAAGTTTAGAGGGACGGCCAGGTCTTGGTAGATTTGCAGTGGTCTGATACTCCTTCCATTTCAATATTATCGCTTGCACAGTGCTCCTTGGGATGTTTAAAGCTTGGGAAATCTTTTTGTATCTAAATCCGGCTTTAAACTTCTTCACAACAGTGTCTCGGACCTGCCTGGTGTGTTCCTTGTTCTTCATGATGCTCTCTGCGCTTTTAACGGACCTCTGAGACTATCACAGTGCAGGTGCATTTATACGGAGACTTGATTACACACAGGTGGATTGTATTTATCATCATTAGTCATTTAGGTCAACATTGGATCATTCAGAGATCCTCACTGAACTTCTGGAGAGAGTTTGCTGCACTGAAAGTAAAAGGGCTAAATAATTTTGCACGCCCAATTTTTAAGTTTTTGATTTGTTAAAAAAGTTTGTAATATCCAATAAATGTCGTTCCACTTCATGATTGTGTCCCACTTGTTGTTGATTCTTCACAAAAAAATACAGTTTTATATCTTTATGTTTGAAGCCTGAAATGTGGCAGAAGGTCGCAAAGTTCAAGGGGGCCGAATACTTTCGCAAGGCACTGTACAAGTCTCTTGGGGTATGTCTCTAAAGGCTTGGCATGTCTAGCCACTGGGATTTTCTCCCATTCTTCAAGGCAAACTTCTCCGGCTCCTTCAAGCTGGATGGGTTCTGCTGGTGTACAGCAATCTGTAAATCATACCACATATTCTCAATTGGATTGAGGTCTGGCCTTTGACTAGGCCATTCCAGGACATTTACGTTTTTCCCCTTAAGGCAAGGGTTATCTTTGGTCTCTTTGTTGCCTCTCTGATTAATGCCCTCCTTGCCTGGTCTGTGAGTTTTGGTGGGTGGCCCTCTCTTGGCACGTTTGTTGTGGTGCCATATTCTTTAAATTTTTTTACAAATGATTTAATGGTGCTCCGTGGGAAGTTCAAAGATTCAGATATTTTTTTATAGCCCAACCCTGATCTCTACTTCTCCACAACTTTGTCTCTGACCTGTTTGGAGAGCTCCTTGGTCTTCATGGTGCCGCTTGCTTGTTGGTGCCCCTTGCTTAGTGGTGTTGCAGACTCTGGGGCCTTTCAGTACAGCTGTATATATACGTAGATCATGTGACCGATCATGTGACACTTAGATTGCACACAGGTGGACTTTATTTAACTAATGATGTGACTTCTAAAGGTAATTGGTTGCACCAGATCTTATTTAGGGGCTTCATAACAACGGGGGTGAATACATATTCACCAGTCTCACCACACCACTTTCACGTTTTATTTATTTATTTTTAAATAAAGTTATTTTTTAAATTTCACTTCACCAATTTTGTCTATTTAGTGTATTTCCATTGCATGAAATCCAAATAAAAATCTCTTTAAATTACAGGTTATTGTAAGGTTCTGTATTTATTTTCTTAGTCAACCTTGTGTGCTGTTTCGTTGTGTTGTTGAACGTAGCCCTGTCTTTTCATTGATTTCACCTGTTAGTTACATCATTACATCACCAAATAGACATTAGTTAATTCCCCATATTCCATCTCTCATCATTCCCCACGTTCGGATGTTAAAAAATATTGACCCAGTGTTCACTTTTGGACTTTAGAGTTTTTGGGCGGCAAAACATCTCTGTAACAAAGAGAATCTAATTACCACTCTTGAAGACCTTAAGAGCCCTCTGATGCATTACATTTACAACCGGGTGTGAGGTGTCATAAAACCCCCACATCAATCCCTCCTCCTCTCTGCTGGTGAGAGGGGTCTGGTGGAAGTCAGATCCATTGTAAACCTGAACTTTGGATCCTCACAGGACGGTCATGACACAGTTATGCCCAAAGGATTGTTGTTTGTGTCCACCTCCTTTTCAAAAATCCCGCCTTGGGGGAGGGGCCGAGCATGAAGCACCGCCACACAAGTTTTTCAGAGACTGTGTAACGGCTGTCGTGGGTTGACGAAGGTGAGGACCAAGGTGCAGCGTGGTACGTGTTCATCTTTTTTATTCAAACTGAACACTGAATAGCAAAACAATAAAGACAACATCTGAAACAGTTCTGTCTGGTGCAGACACAAAAACAGAAAGCAACTACCCACAAACACAGGTGGGAAAAGGCTACCTAAGTATGGTTCTCAATCAGAGACAACGATTGACAGCTGCCTCTGATTGGGAACCATACCAGGCCAAACACATAGAAGTACAAAACCTACAACAAAACATAGAATGCCCACCCCAACTCACGTCCTGACCACCCCAACTCACGCCCTGACCACCCCAACTCACGCCCTGACCACCCCAATTCACGCCCTGACCACCCCAACTCACGCCCTGACCACCCCAACTCACGCCCTGATCACCCCAACTCACGCCCTGACCACCCCAACTCACGGCCTGACCACCCCAACTCACGCCCTGACCACCCCAACTCACGCCCTGACCACCCCAACTCACGCTCTGCCCACCCCAACTCACGCCCTGACCACCCCAACTCACGCCCTGACCACCCCAACTCACGCCCTGACCACCCCAACTCACGCCCTGACCACCCCAACTCACGCCCTGACCACCCCAACTCACGCCCTGACCACCCCAACTCACGCCCTGACCACTCCAACTCACGCCCTGCCCACCCCAACTCACGTCCTGACCACCCCAACTCACGCCCTGACCACCCCAACTCACGCCCTGACCACCCCAACTCACGCCCTGACCACCCCAACTCACGCCCTGACCACCCCAACTCACGCCCTGACCACCCCAACTCACGCCCTGCCCACCCCAACTCACGCCCTGACCACCCCAACTCACGCCCTGCCCACCCCAACTCACGCCCTGACCACCCCAACTCACGCCCTGACCACCCCAACTCACGCCCTGACCACCCCAACTCACGCCCTGACCACCCCAACTCACGCCCTGCCCACCCCAACTCACGCCCTGCCCACCCCAACTCACGCCCTGACCACCCCAACTCACGCCCTGACCACCCCAACTCACGCCCTGCCCACCCCAACTCACGTCCTGACCACCCCAACTCACGCCCTGACCACCCCAACTCACGCCCTGACCACCCCAACTCACGCCCTGACCACCCCAACTCACGCCCTGACCACCCCAACTCACGCCCTGACCACCCCAACTAACGCCCTGCCCACCCCAACTCACGCCCTGACCACCCCAACTCACGCCCTGCCCACCCCAACTCACGCCCTGACCACCCCAACTCACGCCCTGCCCACCCCAACTCACGCCCTGACCACCCCAACTCACGCCCTGCCCACCCCAACTCACGCCCTGACCACCCCAACTCACGCCCTGCCCACCCCAACTCACGCCCTGACCACCCCAACTCACGCCCTGACCACCCCAACTCACGCCCTGACCACCCCAACTCACGCCCTGACCACCCCAACTCACGCCCTGACCACCCCAACTCACTCCCTGCCCACCCCAACTGACGCCCTGACCACCCCAACTCACGCCCTGACCACCCCAATTCACGCCCTGCCCACCCCAACTCACGCCCTGCCCACCCCAACTCACGCCCTGACCACCCCAACTCACGCCCTGACCACCCCAACTCACGCCCTGACCACCCCAATTCACGCCCTGACCACCCCAACTCACGCCCTGACCACCCTAACTCACGCCCTGCCCACCCCAACTCACGCCCTGACCACCCCAACTCACGCCCTGACCACCCCAACTCACGCCCTGACCAAACTAAAATAGAAACATAAAAAGGTCAGGACGAGACAGACTGGACTGTCTGCTTGTATATTTAGTATTGAATCTGCCATAAGGAGCATCGCTGAAAGAAGTTAAATGGCTCTATTGAACAAGGACAACCGTATCTACTGTACAAACACAAAAACGTATAGTGGGATCAACATAACATAGAGCCTTATAGTGTGATCAACATAACCTAGAGCCTTATAGTGTGATCAGTAGAACATAGAGCCTTATAGCGGGATCAATATAACCTAGAGCCTTATAGTGTGATCAGTAGAACATAGAGCCTTATAGCGTGATCAATATAACCTAGAGCCTTATAGTGTGATCAGAATTAACATAGAGCCTTATAGTGTGATCAGTAGAACATAGAGCCTTATAGTGTGATCAGTAGAACATAGAGCCTTATAGTGTGATCAGTAGAACATAGAGCCTTATAGTGTGATCAGTAGAACATAGAGCCTTATAGTGTCATCAGTAGAACATAGAGCCTTATAGTGTGATCGGTAGAACATAGAGCCTTATAGTGTGATCAGTATAACATAGAGCCTTATAGTGTGATCAGTAAAACATAGAGCCTTATAGTGTGATCAGTAGAGCATAGAGCCTTATAGTGTGATCAGTAGAGTCTTATAGTATGATCAGTATAATATAGAGCCTTATAGTGTGATCAGTAGAGCCTTATAGTGTGATCAGTAGAACATAGAGCCTTATAGTGTGATCAGTAGAGCCTTATAGTGTGATCAGTAGAACATAGAGCCTTATAGTGTGATCAGTAGAACATAGAGCCTTATAGTGTGATCAGTAGAACATAGAGCCTTATAGTGTGATCAGTAGAGCATAGAGCCTTATAGTGTGATCAGTAGAACATAGAGCCTTATAGTGTGATCAGTAAAGCATAGAGCCTTATAGTGTGATCAGTAGAGTCTTATAGTGTGATCAGTATAACCTAGAGCCTTATAGTGTGATCAGTAGAGCCTTAAAGTGTGATCAGTAGAACATAGAGCCTTATAGTGTGATCAGTAGAGCCTTATAGTGTGATCGGTAGAACATAGAACCTTATAGTGTGATCAGTAGAACATATAGCCTTATAGTGTGATCAGTAGAACATAGAGCATTATAGTGTGATCAGTAGAACATAGAGCCTTATAGTGTGATCAGTATAACATAGAGCATTATAGTGTGATCAGTAGAACGTAGAGCCTTATAGTGTTATCAGTAGAACATAGAGCCTTATAGTGTGATCAGTAGAACATAGAGCCTTATAGTGTGATCAGTAGAGCCTTATAGTGTGATCAGTATAACATAGAGCCTTATAGTGTGATCAGTAGAACATAGAGCCTTATAGTGTGATCAGTATAACATAGAGCCTTATAGTGTGATCAGTATAACATAGAGCCTTATAGTGTGATCAGTAGAACATAGAGCCTTATAGTGTGATCAGTATAACATCGAGCCTTATAGTGTGATCAGTATAACATAGAGCCTTATAGTGTGATCAGTAGAGCCTTATAGTGTGATCAGTACAACATAGAGCCTTATAGTGTGATCAGTAGAGCATAGAGCCTTATAGTGTGATCAGTAGAACATAGAGCCTTATACTGTGATCAGTAGAACATAGAGCCTTATAGTGTGATCAGTAGAACATAGAGCATTATAGTGTGATCAGTAGAACATAGAGCCTTATAGTGTGATCAGTAGAGCCTTATAGTGTGATCAGTATAATATAGAGCCTTATAGTGTGCTCAGTAGAACATAGAGCCTTATAGTGTGACCAGTATAAATAACATAGATCCTTATAGTGTGATCAGTAGGCTCTACAAAAAGTAGGTTAAATTAACAGTAGGTTTAATTAACAGAAGGTTACTGTTAACAAACCTACTGTTAAGAAAACCTACTGTTCATAAAAACTACTATTCCTCTCACTAATTAAACCTACCGTTAATTAAACCTACTGTTAATTAACCTACTGTTAATTAAACCTACTGTTCCTCTCACTAATAAAACCTACTGTTAATTAAACCTACTGTTCCTCTCACTAATAAAACCTACTGTTAATTAAACCTACTGTTAATAAACCTACTGTTAATACAACCTACTGTTAATATAACCTACTGTTAATACAACCTACTGTTAATTAAACCTACTGTTAATTAAACCTACTGTTCCTCTCACTAATAAAACCTACTGTTAATTAAACCAACTGTTAATTAAACCTACTGTTAATACAACCTACTGTTAATTAAACCTACTGTTCCTCTCACTAATAAAACCTGCTGTTAATTAAACCTACTGTTCCTCTCACTAATTAAACCTACTGTTAATTAAAGCTACTGTTAATAAACCTACTGTTAATTAAAGCTACTGTTAATAAACCTACTGTTAATTAAACCTACTGTTCCTCTCACTAATTAAACCTACTGTTAATTAAAGCTACTGTTAATAAACCTACTGTTAATTAAACCTACTGTTCCTCCGTCTTTTCCCTAAATAGTGCACTATGTCATTTTGTGTGTATTGTTATTGTATTGCTAGACAGTACTGTGCTGTTGCGTCTATAGGGAATAGGGTTCCGTTTGGGACTAGCCCATGCTAATCAGTGTTTGTGAATCCCTCTTAGACTGATATCTGAGGGGCTGAGTGGAGCTGATTCAGAATGCTACGTTGGCTGCCACCGTGACTGTCGTTGCCATGGTGCCGTTACCACGGTGTATAAACAGCTGTTGGCTCCCAGAGGTGTTGCCTGTATTGAGTCGTGGGAAGATAATGTAATGTTGTGTTGTGTTTAGTTGAAGCAGGATAATGTGTTCATTCACTAGAGACTGTTGTCTCCCGGAGGTATCACTTGTGTGCGTTGAAATGAGGCAGAATAATGTGTGCTCTGTTGAGGCGAGATAATGTTTATTAAATCAAGTTAGGGATAGTGTTGTATTGCATTGAGTGGTGGCAGCACGATGCATTCACGGACAGCTTTAATGTTATCATACTCAGTTCTTTTGAAGACTTTAGGCTTTTGTCCTAAATAGCAGAAACTCAAACAAGATGTACACGTGACTAGAACCATTCAACGCTGGTCTGACCAATCGGAATCCGCGCTTTCAAGATTGTTTTGATCACGCGGACAGGATAATGTTCCTGGCAGCCTCAGAGAATAACATCGATTTATACTCTGATTCGGTGGGTGAGTTTATAAGGACATTAAAGATGTTGTATCCACTGACACACGCCCTGACATTAGAGAGCCTAGTTATTTCTCTATTTGCTTAGGTCGGGGTGTGATTTGGGTGGGCATTCTAGTTTTTCTATTTCTTTGTTGGCCTAGTATGGTTTCCAATCAGAGGCAGCTGTCTATCGTTGTCTCTGATTGGGGATCATACTTAGACAGCCTTTTTTCCCCAACTTAGTTTGTGGGATCGTGTTTTTGTGTAGTGCCTGTGAGCACTCCAGTCATTACGTCTCGTTTGCTGTTTATTGGTACAGAAGGTACAGAACGGCAGGCAGTATCAGGCTCAGGGCAGACAGAACGGTCAAAACCGAGGACTAGAAAACAGGAGCAAGAAACAGACAGGAGCAGGGGAACAAACGCTGGTAGGTTTCACGAACAAAATGAACAGACAAACAGAGAACACAGGTATAAATACACAGGGGATAATGGGGAAGATGGACGACACCTGGAGGAGGGTGGAGACAATCACAAAGACAGGTGAAACAGATCATGGTGTAACAACAACCATTTAATTATCTTGAAGGATATGTGCCTTATCCTAAATATTCTGACACCAAGTATAAACTAGCAGTCTCTCCCAGCTCTTTAGTGGACTTGACACATTCAAGATGTTCATCAGTTTATGGTGGTTGGTGTAATTCATTTTCCTTCCGTCATTAGGTCGAGTTACAATATCCAGACCGACACAAACAACAATCAATCACGGATCTCACACAAACACATGACATTCCTCTGTTCCTTCATTTGAAATAAATCCGTAACAGTCACTGATCTATGAGCATAAACAGAACTCAAGACTCATTTCTATATTAGAAGCTTAACCCTTCACTGTTTGTTGTTCTTGTTGTTTTGATGACTCTGACATCAGATTCCTCCGGTTCAATAATCATCGACCCAGAGAAAGTGTCCAGTCAGAAATTAATATAATAATATTGTTGCTGTTGTATACAAACAACCAATCAGAGCACTTCCCTGGAGAGATGGGGCTGCTGTAAGGAAACACTACTGGATAAGTCTCTAATGGCACCCTATTCCCTATATAGTGCACTACTTTTAATCAGAGCCCTATGGCCAATAGCACCCTATTCCCTATATAGTGCACTACTTTTAACCAGAGCCCTATGGCCAATAGCACCCTATTCCCTATATAGTGCACTACTTTTAATCAGAGCCCTATGGCCAATAGCACCCTATTCCCTATATAGTGCACTACTTTTAACCAGAGCCCTATGGCCAATAGCACCCTATTCCCTATATAGTGCACTACTTTTAACCAGAGCCCTATGGCCAATAGCACCCTATTCCCTATATAGTGCACTACTTTTAACCAGAGCCCTATGGCCAATAGCACCCCATTCCCTATATAGTGCACTACTTTTGAACAAGGCCCATAGACAGGTCACATGTGATACAAGTCAGTATTCGACGTCTGGAGATTAAGTGGAAATCGGCCACTAGGGGGCAACGGGGAACGTTGTTACCTTCAAGTAGGTTTTGGGTTTTGCTACATTCTTGTGGATGGGGATGTTGGATCGGCGTAAGCATCTGCCTCTAATTACAAAGGTTGCAAGTTCAAATCTAGCAATATAATTTTAATTTTACATTTTTGTTTTAAGCCTTTCCAAACCTTAACCTTTACCTTAACCATTGGTGTTACCTTATGAATTTGGATGTAGTAGATTTGGCCGTCGTGCAAAACTACCTCTAATTCCCTTCATACTGGACAGAGAGACTCTTGGGAAGTATCCCTTTAACCCCAATCTTGAAAATTCAGAGTTAATGCCTAAAGGGAGAGGGAGTTAGAGAGAGAGAGGGAGGGAGAGAGAGAGAGAGAGAGAGAGAGAGAGAGAGAGAGAGAGAGAGAGAGAGAGAGAGAGAGAGAGAGAGAGAGAAAATAAGGAAGAGAGGGGGAAAGAGAGAGACAGAGTTGGTGAAAGAAAGAGAGTGAGAGAGAGACAGAGAGAGAGAGAGAGAGAGAGAGAGAGAGAGAGAGAGAGAGAAATAAAGATAGTGAGAGAGTATCAGCTTCCTTCCAGCATGACCACAGCGAGCTTCACAGCCTGTGTTCGGTTGTTCAGCTCAATTAAACTGTGACTCTCCTCCGGAGACGTATAATGGACCACAGAGTCTCAGATGACAGTAAAGATCTCAATAAGGATCAGAGTATTGTATAGCCATATCTCACACACACACACACACACACACACACACACACACACACACACACACACACACACACACACACACACACACACACACACACACACACACACACACACACACACTCATATTTCCATATCATCATCACACTGCAACATCAGAGAGGTCCGAGGACAACGAGAGGAGATCTGCGTCCCAGTTGGTGTTCAATATACCATACAATACCATTATACAGGGCCCAAAGGACTCTGTTTATAGGGAATAGGGTGTCATTTAGGGAATAGGGTGTCATTTAGGGAATAGGGTGTCAATTAGGGAATATGGTGTCATTTAGGGAATAGGGTGTCATTTAGGGAATAGGGTGTCGATTAGGGAATAGGGTGTCAATTAGGGAATAGGGTGCCATTTGGGGAATAGCGTGTCAATTAGGGAATAGAGTGTAAATTAGGGAATAGGGTGTCATTTAGGGAATATGGTGTAATTTAGGGAATAGGGTGCCATTTGGGGAATGGGGTGTCATTTAGGGAATAGGGTGTCAATTGGGGAATAGGGTGTCATTTAGGGAATAGGGTGTCATTTAGGGAATAGGGTGTCATTTAGGGAAGAGGGTGTCAATTAGGGAATATGGTGTCATTTAGGGAATAGGGTGTCAATTGGGGAATATGGTGTCAATTAGGGAATAGGGTGTCACTTAGGGAATATGGTGTCAATTAGGGAATAGGGTGTCATTTAGGGAATAGGGTGTCAATTGGGGAATATGGTGTCAATTAGGGAATATGGTGTCAGTTAGGGAATATGGTGTCAATTAGGGAATATGGTGTCAATTAGGGAATATGGTGTCAATTAGGGAATAGGGTGTCAATTAGGGAAAAGGGTGTCAATTAGGGAATAGGGTGTCAATTAGGGAATACGGTGTCATTTGTAACGAGCCGGAGAGACGTTGTATAATTTGCATGGTGTAGCACTATTCTTATCATTATCAGCTGGCCAATACACTCTATGGTGATCAGTAGGAGATAGATTTAATTCAATATTAAGATTTGGAGAATGAATTAGGAGATAAACAAACCTATGTAATCTATCATTTCACAGTAAGGTAGTATAGTCAACATTTTACAGTAAGGTAGTATAGTCGCCATTTTACAGTAAGGTAGTATAGTCGCCATTTTACAGTAAGGTAGTATAGTCACCATTTTACAGTAAGTTAATATAGTCGACATTTCACAGTAAGGTAGTATAGTCAACATTTCACAGTAAGGTAGTATAGTCGACATTTCACAGTAAGGTAGTATAGTCAACATTTCACAGTAAGGTAGTATAGTCGACATTTCACAGTAAGGTAGTATAGTCGCCATTTTACAGTAAGGTAGTATAGTCACCATTTTACAGTAAGTTAATATAGTCGCCATTTTACAGTAAGGTAGTATAGTCGACATTTCACAGTAAGGTAGTATAGTCGACATTTCACAGTAATGTAGTATAGTCGACATTTCACAGTAAGGTAGTATAGTCGACATTTCACAGTAATGTAGTATAGTCGACATTTCACAGTAATGTAGTATAGTCGACATTTCACAGTAAGGTAGTATAGTCGACATTTCACAGTAATGTAGTATAGTCGACATTTCACAGTAAGGTAGTATCGTCGACATACACCTGTAGTATTGTTGCGTGACAAATAAAATGTGATTTGAATTTAGTGTGTCAAAAATAGATGTTCATCCATAATACGTTGATGGAAGGGAAACGATGAGATCTTGTTGGTTTCATATCTAATGCACCATAACCTGGTCCCACACTCCAAGGACATAGTAATGACAACAGTAGAATAGATGAGTACAACACACACATGGGACAATGCTATACTCCCCCATCGTAGTACGCATTGGGCGGCAGGGTAGCCTAGTGGTTAGAGCGTTGGACTAGTAACCGGAAGGTTGCAAGTTCAAACCCCCGAGCTGACAAGGTACAAATCTGTCGTTCTGCCCCTGAACAGGCAGTTAACCCACTGTTCCTAGGCCGTCATTGAAAATAAGAATTTGTTCTTAACTGACTTGCCTGGTTAAATAAGGGTCAAATAAAAAAAGTAGTACGCATTGGGCTTGTGGAACTTGGCTTGTGAAAAACGTAACCGTTGGCATAGTCAAGGGTTGTCAACTATAGTTCTCTATTCATGAGTTGCATGTTTAGTCACAATATTGTTGCAGCTTGGTTTAGGAACAGAGTGGTACAGACAGTATCTGATATACTGTAGCTTGGTGTAGGAACAGACTGGTACAACCAGTATCTGATATACTGTAGCTTGGTGTAGGAACAGACTGGTACAACCAGTGTCTGATATACTGTAGCTTGGAGTAGGAACAGACTGGTACAACCAGTATCTGATATACTGTAGCTTGTTGTAGGAACAGACTGGTACAACCAGTATCTGATATACTGTAGCTTGGTGTAGAAACAGACTGGTACAACCAGTATCTGATATACTGTAGCTTGGTGTAGAAACAGACTGGTACAACCAGTATCTGATATACTGTAGCTTGGTGTAGAAACAGACTGGTACAACCAGTATCTGATATACTGTAGTTTGGTGTAGAAACAGACTGGTACAACCAGTATCTGATATACTGTAGCTTGGTGTAGAAACAGACTGGTACAACCAGTATCTGATATACTGTAGCTTGGTGTAGAAACAGACTGGTACAACCAGTATCTGATATACTGTAGCTTGGTGTAGGAACAGACTGGTACAACCAGTATCTGATATACTGTAGCTTGTTGTAGAAACAGACTGGTACAACCAGTATCTGATATACTGTAGCTTGGTGTAGGAACAGACTGGTACAACCAGTGTCTGATATACTGTAGCTTGGAGTAGGAACAGACTGGTACAACCAGTATCTGATATACTGTAGCTTGTTGTAGGAACAGACTGGTACAACCAGTATCTGATATACTGTAGCTTGGTGTAGGAACAGACTGGTACAACCAGTATCTGATATACTGTAGCTTGGTGTAGGTACAGACTGTTACAGACAGTATCTGATATACTGTACCTTGGTGTAGAAACAGACTGGTACAACCAGTATCTGATATACTGTAGCTTGGTGTAGAAACAGACTGGTACAACCAGTATCTGATATACTGTAGCTTGGTGTAGAAACAGACTGGTACAACCAGTATCTGATATACTGTAGCTTGGTGTAGAAACAGACTGGTACAACCAGTATCTGATATACTGTAGCTTGGTGTAGAAACAGACTGGTACAACCAGTATCTGATATACTGTAGCTTGGTGTAGGAACAGACTGGTACAACCAGTATCTGATATACTGTAGCTTGGTGTAGGAACAGACTGGTACAACCAGTATCTGATATACTGTAGCTTGGTGTAGGAACAGACTGGTACAACCAGTATCTGATATACTGTAGCTTGGTGTAGGAACAGACTGGTACAACCAGTATCTGATATACTGTAGCTTGGTGTAGGAACAGACTGGTACAACCAGTATCTGATATACTGTAGCTTGGTGTAGGAACAGACTGGTACAACCAGTATCTGATATACTGTAGCTTGGTGTAGGAACAGACTGGTACAACCAGTATCTGATATACTGTAGCTTGGTGTAGGAACAGACTGGTACAACCAGTATCTGATATACTGTAGCTTGGTGTAGGAACAGACTGGTACAACCAGTATCTGATATACTGTAGCTTGGTGTAGGAACAGACTGGTACAACCAGTATCTGATATACTGTAGCTTGGTGTAGGAACAGACTGGTACAACCAGTATCTGATATACTGTAGCTTGGTGTAGGAACAGACTGGTACAACCAGTATCTGTATCTATTTTTTGGGGTATCTGTACTTTACTATTGTCACGACTTCCGTCGAAGTCGGTTCCTCTCCTTGTTCGGGCGGTTCCTGTCCTTGTTCGGGCGGTTCCTCTCCTTGTTCGGGCGGTTCCTCTCCTTGTTCGTTCGGCGGTCGACGTCACTGGTCTTCTAGCCATCGCCGATCCACCTTTCATTTTCCATTTGTTTTGTCTTGTTTTCCCACACACCTGGTTTACATTCCCTCATTACTTGTTGTGTATTTAACCCTCTGTTGTTTTGTGTCAGGTGGGTACGCTTCCGGCCGGTGTACGCCGGGTTTTGTTGTGTACCCGTGCTTTGTGGCAGCCGGTACTTTGTACTTGGTTGTGTGTACTTTGTACTTGGTTGTGTGTACTTTGTACTTGGTTGTGTGTACTTTGTACTTGGTTGTGTGTACTTTGTACTTGGTTGTGTGTACTTTGTACTTGGTTGTGGTACTTTGTACTTGGTTGTGTGTACTTTGTACTTGGTTGTGTGTACTTTGTACTTGGTTGTGTGTACTTTGTACTTGGTTGTGTGTACTTTGTACTTGGTTGTGGTACTTTGTACTTGGTTGTGTGTACTTTGTACTTGGTTGTGGTACTTTGTGCTTGGTTGTGTGTACTTGGTTGTGGTACTTTGTACTTGGTTGTGTGTACTTTGTGCTGCCACACTTGTTCTTTGGGCATTTGTTTTGTGACGCGGTTGCGTCCTGCTTTATATTGCCTCAGTAAAGTGCTTTGTCCACTCCTCTCTGCTCTCCTGCGCCTGACTTCCAGTTACACCCACCCATCGTCAACTATTTGTATTATTGACCACTTTTACTTTTACTTCGCTACATTCCTAAAGGAAATATTGTACTTATTACTTTATACATTTTCCCTGACACCCAAAAGTACTCTTTACATTTTGAATGCTTAGCAGGATATGAAAATGGTCCAATTCACACACTTATCAAGAGAACACATGGTCATCCCTTCTGCCTCTCTTCTAGAGGAACAAACACAAATTATTATTTTGTAAATAATGAGTAAATGTTAAAAACATGAACAAGAATCCGCTTTGCTTTATATAAGAAATGTGAAATTATTTATACATTTACTTCTACTTTTGATACTTAAATACAGTGGGGCAAAAAAGTATTTTAGTCAGCCACCAATTGTGCAAGTTCTCCCACTTAAAAAGATGAGAGAGGCCTGTAATTTTCATCATAGGTACACTTCAACTATGACAGACAAAATGAGAAAAAAAATCCAGAAAATCACATTGTAGGATTTTTAATGAATTTATTTGCAAATTATGGTGGAAAATAAGTATTTGGAGTTGGAGTCGAGGGAAAATAAGTGTTACCAAATAAAACAATGTTCATTTGATAAATATTCTAATAAAGTGTGTACATAAAACGTATTAAACACTTCTGTAGAACCACAATGAGGACATCGACCCATCATGCAACTTTTCATAAATAATTGGGTATAGCGCGAGTAAAACATCAGAGTAGTCTGAAGTGGTGGCATTAATTAATGTTCACATTTACAACATAACATACATAGGCATTTCATCATTAAGACCTTTAGAAAATAATGCCTGGAGGGTGAAAATCCCCAAAACATTATCTTTTGCTCAGAGTGTTATTTATATCGCCTCCTCTGTCTGATATCTTTCTCTTTGCCACAAAATCTAAAGGTAGAAATGTCATGTTTTAGGTCATTAAATTGTACTGCGACAGTCGTTTCTCCTGATTGAACTTTTATGTTCACTGATTCTCTGTTTGAGAGAACGAGATGTTTTACATGACACATCCCACATGGCCATGTAATAATGTAGATAATGTGTGGAGGAAGAGATAACAAGTAATAATGGAGGTAATGTGTGGAGGAAGACATAATAAGTAATAATGTAGGTAATGTGTGGAGGAAGACATAATAAGTAATAATGGAGGTAATGTGTGGAGGAAGACATAATAAGTAATAATGTAGCTAATGTGTGGAGGAAGACATAATAAGTAATAATGGAGGTAATGTGTGGTGGGAGACATAATAAGTAATAGTGTAGGTAATGTGTGTTGTGGAAGACATAATAAGCAATAATGTAGGTAATGTGTGGTGGGAGACATAATAAGTAATAATGTAGGTAATGTGTGTGGTGGGAGACATAATAAGTAATAATGTAGATAATGTGTGTGGTGGGAGACATAATAAGTAATAATGTAGGTAATGTGTGTGGTGGAAGACATAATAAGTAATAATGTAGTTAACATGTGTGGTGGAAGACATAATAAGTAATAATGTAGGTAATGTGTGGTGGAAGACATAATAAGTAATAATGTAGGTAATGTGTGGTGGGAGACATAATAAGTCATAATTACATGTATTTGGAACTGTTTTCCTGTATGTGGGTGGCAGAAATGTATCACTATCATATTGCTGCGCTGTGTGAAATCTATGTATTTATAGCTGCCATTCAGAAAAGGACGTAAAGAGCCTGGCTTATTGTCTTTTGTGGCTGGTATTTATTGTGTTCATTGCGACCTCTCCTATATACAGTGCCTTCGGAAAATGTTGAGACCCCTTTTTCCATATTTATTACATTACCGTATTATTCTGAAAATGATTCAATTGTTTTCCCCTCGTCAATCTACACACAATACCCCATAATGACCAATAAAACATTGTTTTACTCAGTACTTTGTTGAAGCACCTTATGCAACGAAGAATGAATGAGTCTTCTTGGGTATGACGCTACAAACTTGGCACACCTGTATTTGGGGAGTTTCTCCAATTCCGCTCTGCAGATCCTCTCAAGCTCTGTTGCGTTGGATGGGGAGCATTGCTGCGCAACTGTTTTCAGGTCTCTCCAGAGATGTTCGATCGGGTTCAAGTCCGGGCCACTCAAGGACATTCAGAATCTTGTCCCGAAGCCACTCCTGCATTGTCCTGGCTGTGTGCTTAGGGTCGTTGTCCTGTTGGAAGATGAACCTTCACCCCAGTCTGAGGTCCTGAGCGCTCTGGAGCAGGTTTTCATTAAGGATCTCTCTGTACTTTGCTCCATTCATCTTTGCCTCATTCCTGACTAGTCTCCCAGTCCCTGCCACTGAAAAACATCCCCACATCATTATACTGCCACCACCATGCTTCACTGTAGGGATGGTGCCAGGTTTCCACCAGACTTTCCACTTGGCATTCAGGCCAAAGAGTTTAATCTTTCATCAGACCAGAGAATATTGTTTCTCATTGTCTGAGAGTCTTCAGGTGTCTTTTGGCAAACTCTATGCGGGATGTCATGTGCATTTTACTGAGGAGTGGCTTCTGTCTAGCCACTCTACCATAAAGGCCTGATTGGTGGAGTGCTGCAGAGATGGTTGTACTTCTGGAAGGTTCTCCCATCTCCACAGAGGAACTCTAGAGCCCTGTCAGAGTGACCATAGGGTTCTTGGTCACCTCCCTGACCAAGGCCCTTCTCCCCTGATTGCTCAGTTTTGCCGGGCGGCCAGCTCTAGGAAGAGTCTTGGTGGTTCCAAACTTATTCCATGTAAGAAAATGGAGGCCACTGTGTTCTTTGGGACCTTCAATGCAGCAGAAATGTTTTGGCCAGATTTGAGACACAATTGTGTCTCGTAGCTCTACGGACAATTCCTTTGACATCATGGCTTGGTTTTTGTGCAGCCATGCAATATCAGCTGTGGGATCTTATATAGACAGTTGTGGGCCTTTTAAAATCCGGTGCAATCAATTGAATTTACCACAGGTGGACTTCAATCAAGTTGTAAAAAACATCTCAAGGATGATCATTGGAAAGCGGATGCATCTGAGCACAATTTCGAACCTCATAGCAGATGGTCATTATGGGGTATTGTGTGTAGATTTCATGGCGTGTAGATACACTTGATACAGTAAACGAGACTGTAGATACAGTTAACTTCTTGGTGACAGGGGACAGTGTTTTTACATCCGAATGAAATGCATGCCCAAATTCAACTGCCTGCTTGCTACTAATCCCCAGAAGATAAGACATGCATATTATTAGTAGATTTGGATAGACAACACTCTGAAGTTTCTAAAACTCTCTGTGAGTATAACATAACTTATTTAGCAGGCGAAACCCTGAGTACAAACCATTCAGATTTTTTATTTATTTATTTACTCTCTTTTCAATGGTTTTTCATTGGGAATCCAGATTTCTAAGGGACCGTCTTGCATTCCTATTGCTTCCACTGGATGTCAACAGTCTTCAGAAATTGGTTGAGGTTTTTCCTTTGTGTAATGAAGAAGTACGGCCATCTTGAACGAGGGTCACTTGAAGTGTACTGTTAGATAGAGGCGCGTGACCAGAAAGCTAGCTAAAGTTTGTTTTCTTCCTGTATTGAACACAGATCATCCTGTGTTCAATTTTATCGATTATTTACGTTAAAAATACCTAAAGTTTTATTACAAAAGTAGTTTGAAATGTTTTGGCAAAGTTTACAGGTAACTTTTGAGATATTTTGTAGTCACGTAGCGCAAGTTGGAACCGGTGTTTTTCTGGATCAAACGCGCCAAATAAATGGACATTTTGGATATATATATAATTTGGTATCTTGCATGTGTGATTTAATGAACGTTAGATTTTTATAGTCATTTATTTGAATTTGGCGCTCTGCATTTTCTCTGGCTTTTGGCCAGATGGGACGCTAGAGAGGTTAAAGTGTCTTTAGATTCAGTAAAAGTGACTTTAGATACAGTAAACAAGTCTTTAGATTCAGTAAAAGTGACTTTAGATACAGTAAACAAGTCTTTAGATTCAGTAAAAGTGACTTTAGATACAGTAAACAAGTCTTTAGATTCAGTAAAAGTGACTTTAGATACAGTAAACAAGTCTTTATATTCAGTAAAAGCGCAAATAGTCTGCGTAGCCATTTGATTAGCTGTTCAGGAGTCTTATGGCTTGGGGGTAGAAGCTGTTTAGAAGTCACTTGGACATAGACTTGGCGCTCTGGTATTGCTTGCCGTGCGGTAGCAGAGAGAACAGTCTATGACTAGGGTGGCTGGAGTCTTTGACAATTTTTAGGACCTTCCTCTGACACCGCCTGGTATAGAGGTCCTGGATGGCAGGAAGCTTCGCCCCAGTGATGTATTGGGGCGTACACAGTACCCTCTGTAGTGCCTTGCAGTCGGATGCAGAGCAGTTGCCATATCAGGCAGTGATGCAACCCGTCATGATGCTCTCGATGGTGCAGCTGTAAAACCTTTTGAGGATCTGAGGACCCATAACAAATCTTTTCAGTCTCCTGATGGGGAAATAGGTTTTGTCGTGCCCTCTTCACGACTGTCTTGGTGTGCTTGGACTATGTTAGTTTGTTGGTGATGTGGACGCCAAGGAACTTGAAGCTGTCAACCTGCTCCACTACAGCCCCGTCGATGAGAATGGGGGCATCTTCGGTACTCCTTTTTCTGTAGTCCACAATCATCTCCTTTGTCTTGATCACATTGAGGATTAAGGTTGTTGTCCTGGTACCACACGGTCAGGTCTCTGACCTCCTTCCTATAGCCTTTCTCATCGTCGTCGGTGATCAGGCCTAACATTGTTGTGTCATCAGAGAACTTAATAATGCTGTTGGAGTCGTGCCTGTCCTGCCAATGGACTGTATAACCCGCCAGCTGTATGTTCTTAATGTCGTCCTTCAGCCACGACTTCGTGAAGCATAAGATATTACAGTTGTTAATATCCTGTTGGTAG
>NC_092177.1:3146659-3206659 GCF_045791955.1 Oncorhynchus clarkii lewisi | reverse complement strand
CCCATAGGGAATAGAGTGCCACTGAGAGAGATATGTCATCTGAAAAGAGTGGGACAATAGCTCCAGTCTTGTGTTCATTGCACCACTGAAAGCTACAGTATAAAACTGTAGAAAGTCTGTTCACCGTAGTGTGTTGACAAGAAGTTAGAGCATCACAACAATCATATACGTTGAAGTGTGACAGAAGGAAGAGACACACACCGTCTCATGACAGCAGGAAAAACAGAAACAGCTCCTTCTCTTCCACTATGAATCGTTCTCTCTTTCATATTTCATCTGCTAAAGGCCTCTATCAGCAAAACCTCTCGTCCTGCTTCCTACTAACCACAGTTAACAGTATCTAGCATTAACCTAACCACAGCTAACTGTAGCTAGCATCATACTAACCACAGCTAACTGTAGCTAGCATCATACTAACCACAGCTAACTGGAGCCAGCATCATACTAACCACAGCTAACTGTAGCTAGCATCAACCTTACCACAGCTAACTGTAGCTAGCATCATACTAACCACAGCTAACTGTATCTAGCATCATACTAACCACAGCTAACTGTAGCTAGCATCATACTAACCACAGCTAACTGTATATAGCATTAAACTTAACCACAGCTAACTGTAGCTAGCATCATACTAACTACAGCTAATTGACTGTAGCTAGTGTAACAGTATAACTTTAGACCGTCCCCTCGCCCATACCCGGGCGCGAACCAGGGACCCTCTGCACACATCGACAACAGTCACCCACGAAGCATCGTTACCCATCGCTCCACAAAAGCCGCGGCCCTTGCAGAGCAAGGGGAACAACTACTTCAAGGTCTCAGAGCAAGTGACGTCACCGATTGAAACGCTATTTAGCGCGCACCACCGCTGACTAGCTAGCCATTTCACATCCGTTACACTAGCCTCATCACAAACAACAGACAGGTTTGGATTCGCCCCAAATGGCACTCTATTCCCTATATAGTGCACTATTTTTTGGTCTCCCCATGCATCTCCCTATGGGTCTCCCCATGTGTCTCCCTATGGTCTAAAGTAGTGCACTATGCCATATGGGCCCTGGTCTAAAATAGTGCACCATATAGAGAATAAATTGCCATTGAGGGACACTGACAGTTTCGGGGTCAAAAACAGTCAAAGTAAGTAAGACAAGGTAGATGGTACGTAGCTTCAGTAGGGAGTTACAGCATTTATGTTTATTATAACACTAACGATAATGAGAGTCAATAATGATAATGAGAGACCTGAGGTATCATCTGCCACACATTAAGTATCTCCTCCAGCTAGCTATCCAGCCTGGCTGTGGCTTTCATCCATTCAGCCCACTCTCTCTCTCTCTGTGTGTGTGTGTGTGTGTGTGTGTGTGTGTGTGTGTGTGTGTGTGTGTGTGTGTTGGCATCATCCATACAGTCCACAATTGAAGCAGGTAGTCTAGTGGTTAGAGTGTAGAGGTGGCAGGTAGCCTAGTGGTTAGAGTGTAGAGGTGGCAGGTAGCCTAGTGGTTAGAGTGTAGAGGTGGCAGGTAGTCTAGTGGTTAGAGTGTAGAGGTGGCAGGTAGCCTAGTGGTTAGAGTGTAGAGGTGGCAGGTAGCCTAGTGGTTAGAGTGTAGAGGAGGCAGGTAGCCTAGTGGTTAGAGTGTAGAGGTGGCAGGTAGCCTAGTGGTTAGAGTGTAGAGGTGGCAGGTAGCCTAGTGGTTAGAGTGTAGAGGAGGCAGGTAGCCTAGTGGTTAGAGTGTAGAGGTGGCAGGTAGTCTAGTGGTTAGAGTGTAGAGGTGGCAGGTAGCCTAGTGGTTAGAGTGTAGAGGAGGCAGGGTAGCCTAGTGGTTAGAGTGTAGAGGTGGCAGGTAGCCTAGTGGTTAGAGTGTGGAAGTGGTAGGTAGTCTAGTGGTTAGAGTGTAGAGGTGGCAGGTAGTCTAGTGGTTAGAGTGTAGAGGAGGCAGGTAGCCTAGTGGTTAGAGCGTGGAGGCGGCAGGTAGCCTAGTGATTCGAGCATAGAGGCGGCAGGTAGCCTAGTGGTTAGAGTGTAGAGGCGGCAGGTAGCCTAGTGGTTAGAGTGTAGAGGTGGCAGGTAGCCTAGTGGTTAGAGTGTAGGGGTGGCAGGTAGTCTAGTGGTTAGAGTGTAGAGGAGGCAGGTAGCCTAGTGGTTAGAGTGTATAGGCGGCAGGTAGTCTAGTGGTTAGAGCGTGGAGGCGGCAGGTAGCCTAGTGGTTAGAGCGTGGAGGCGGCAGGTAGCCTAGTGGTTAGAGTGTAGAGCTGGCAGGTAGCCTAGTGGTTAGAGTGTAGAGGAGGCAGGTAGTCAGTGTTTAGAGTGTAGGGGATGCAGGTAGCCTAGTGGGTAGAGTGTAGAGCTGGCAGGTAGCCTAGTGGTTAGAGCGTGGAGGCGGCAGGTAGCCTAGTGGTTAGAGTGTAGAGGAGGCAGGTAGTCTAGTGGTTAGAGCGTGGAGGCGGCAGGTAGCCTAGTGGTTAGATAGAGTGTAGAGGTGGCAGGTAGCCTAGTGGTTAGAGTGTAGGGGCGGCAGGTAGCCTAATGGTTAGAGTGTAGAGGTGGCAGGTAGCCTAGTGGTTAGAGTGCAGAGGAGGCAGGTAGCCTAGTGGTTAGAGTGTAGAGGAGGCAGGTAGCCTATTGGTTAGAGTGTAGAGATGGCAGGTAGCCTAGTGTTTAGAGTGTAGAGATGGCAGGTAGCCTAGTGGTTAGAGTGTAGAGGAGGCAGGTAGTCTAGTGTTTAGAGTGTAGGGGAGGCAGGTAGCCTAGTGGGTAGAGTGTAGGGACGGCAGGTAGCCTAGTGGTTAGAGTGTAGAGTTGGCAGGTAGCCTAGTGGTTAGAGCGTAGAGACAGCAGGTAGTCTAGTGGTTAGAGCGTAGCGACGGCAGGTAGCCTAGTGGTTAGAGTGTAGAGGTGGCAGGTAGCCTAGTGGTTAGAGTGTAGAGATGGCAGGTAGCCTAGTGGGTAGAGTGTAGGGACGGCAGGTAGCCTAGTGGTTAGAGTGTAGAGGTGGCAGGTAGCCTAGTGGTTAGAGCGTAGAGACAGCAGGTAGTCTAGTCATTAGAGTGTAGAGGTGGCATGTAGCCTAGTGGTTAGAGCGTAGCGACGGCAGGTAGCCTAGTGGTTAGAGCGTAGAGGTGGCAGGTAGCCTAGTGGTTAGAGTGTAGAGATGGCAGGTAGCCTAGTGGTTAGATCGTAGAGACGGCAGGTAGCCTAGTGGTCAGATCGTTGGGCCAGGAACTGGAAGGTTGCTGGATCGAGTCACTGAGCTGAAAAGGTACAAATCTGTTGTTCTGCCCCTGAACAAGGCAGTTAACCCAATGTTCCTAGACCAGTTAACCCAATGTTCCCCTGGTCGATGAAGACCCCCCCCCCCCTGCACCTCTCTGATTCAGAGCGTGTTGGGTTAAATGCAGAAGACACCTCTCAGTTGAATGCATTCAGGTGTACAACTGACTAGGTATCAACATTTCCCTTTGAACAGCTCAGTAGAAAGCCCCCAAAAATATCTGAATAGTTAACCAGTACCTTTTCAGACTCACCACATACACTGCTGTTACTGTCTATTATCTATCCTTTACCCCTACCTACAGTATAATGCTGTTACTGTCTATTATCTATCCTTTACCCCTACCTACAGTATACTGCTGTTACTGTCTATTATCTGTCCTTTACCCCTACCTACAGAATACTGCTGTTACTGTCTATTATCTATCCTTTATCCCTACCTACAGTATACTGCTGTTACTGTCTATTATCTGTCCTTTACCCCTACCTACAGTATACTGCTGTTACTGTCTATTATCTATCCTTGACCCCTACCTACAGAATACTGCTGTTACTGTCTATTATCTATCCTTTACCCCTACCTACAGTATACTGCTGTTACTGTCTATTATCTATCTTTTCCCCCTTGAGGATTAGCGAAGTGGAGATTGTTGTTTCCTACCTTCAACACCTGGAGGCGGCCCGTCAGGAAGTCCAGGACCCAGTTGCACAGGGAGGGGTCGAGACCCACGTTCTCCAGCTTAATGATGAGTTTGGAGGGTCTATGGTGTTAAATGTTGAGCTTTAATCAATGAATACCATTCTGACATAGGTATTCTTCTTGTCCAGATGGGTTAGGGCAGTGTGCAGTGTGATGGCGATTGCATCGTCTGTGGACCTATTGGGGCGGTAAGCAAACTGAAGTGGGTCTATGGTGGCCGGTAAAGTGGAGGTGATATGATCCTTGACTAGTCTCTCAAACCACTTCATGATAACAGAAGTGAGTGCTACGGGGCGATAGTAATTTAGTTCTGTTACCTTTACTTTCATTTGTACAGGTATAATGGTGGACATCTTGAAGCATGTGGGGACAGCAGACGGGGATAGGCAGAGATTACCTCATACCCTGCACATTGACTCAGTACTAGTACCCCGTGTACTGTATATAGCCATGTTATCGTTTCTCATTGTGTATTTATTCCTCATGTAATAATTTCTCTATGCATTGTTGGGAACGGCCTGTAACCATTTCATTGTTCCGCCTTTGTCCGACCGACAGAGTCATTGCATCAATGCTGCTTAATTAATTCTGCAGTCAAATGGTTTTCATTATGTAATCCAACATGCTGTTGACGCTGATCACTGGTTGCTGCGGAAAAGGAGGAAGGTCAAAAGGGGGGTGAGTGTAACGGCTAGCTTAGTTAGCGGTGGTGCGCGCTAAATAGCGTTTCAATCGGTGACGTCACTTGCTCTGAGACCTTGAAGTAGTGGTTCCACCTTTGCTCTGCAAGGGCCGCGGCTTTTGTGGAGCGATGGGTAACGATGCTTCGTGGGGGACTGTTGTTGATGTGTGCAGAGGGTCCCTGGTTCGCGCCCGGGTATTTGTATAACTTTACCCCCCCGCCCAAAAAAGTGGATCCAGTGTATGTACCACGCAGAACACAGAACTCTGCAACACAACACTGTAAACACAGCGTTGCATTGGAAATGAATGTACTCCTGGTGTACCAAAACCTCAAGGGAACATCCTAGTGGACAGGGATGTATGTATGAATGTACTCCTGGTGTACCAAAACCTCAAGGGAACATCCTAGTGGACAGGGATGTATGTATGAATGTACTCCTGGTGTACCAAAACCTCAAGGGAACATCCTAGTGGACAGGGATGTATGTATGAATGTACTCCTGGTGTACCAAAACCTCAAGGGAACATCCTAGTGGACAGGGATGTATGTATGAATGTACTCCTGGTGTACCAAAACCTCAGGGGAACATCCTAGTGGACAGGGATGTATGTATGAATGTACTCCTGGTGTACCAAAACCTCAAGGGAACATCCTAGTGGACAGGGATGTATGTATGAATGTACTCCTGGTGTACCAAACCCTCAAGGGAACATCCTAGTGGACAGGGATGTATGTATGAATGTACTCCTGGTGTACCAAAACCCTCACAGTTCTTCAAGATGTTATTAATTAACATCCTCCAGAGAAATAAAGTGAGAATGATTTAAAAATCATACTGGAAATGAATGCAGAAAGAAACCCAGAGAAAGGTGAAATTCCATTCGTGGTGTGCTGTCGGGGTGTGCTGTCGGGGTGTGCTGTCGTGGTGTGCTGTCGGGGTGTGCTGTCGTGGTGCGGGAAATAAAATGTGCTTCCTGGTAACTACGTCCATCAGAGTCAGGAGTCACCAGATGAAAGTGTTCCCTTAGCTGCCCCTGTCCACTAGGATGTTCCCTTAGCTGCCCCTGTCCACTAGGATGTTCCCTTAGCTGCCCCTGTCCACTAGGATGTTCCCTTAGCTGCCCCTGTCCACTAGGATGTTCCCTTAGCTTCCCCTGTCCACTAGGCTGTTCCCTTAGCTTCCCCTGTCCACTAGGATATTCTCTTAGCTTACACAGTCCACTAGAATGTTCCCTTAGCTGCCCCTGTCCACTAGGATGTTCCCATAGCTTCCCCTGTCCACTAAGCTATTCCCTTAGCTGCCCCTGTCCACTAGGCTGTTCCCTTAGCTTCCCCTGTCCACTAGGCTGTTCCCTTAGCTGCCCCTGTCCACTAGGCTGTTCCCTTAGCTTCCCCTGTCCACTAGGCTGTTCCCTTAGCTGCCCCTGTCCACTAGGATGTTTCCTTAGCTGCCCCTGTCCACTAGGCTGTTCCCTTAGCTGCCCCTGTCCACTAGGAAGTTTCCTTAGCTGCCCCTGTCCACTAGGATGTTCCCTTAGCTTCCCCTGTACACTAGGATGTTCCCTTAGCTGCCCCTGTCCACTAGGATGTTCCCTTAGCTGCCCCTGTCCACTAGGATGTTCCCTTAGCTGCCCCTGTCCACTAGGATGTTCCCTTAGCTGCCCCTGTCCACTAGGATGTTCCCTTAGCTGCCCCTGTCCACTAGGATGTTCCCTTAGCTTCCCTTGTCCACTAGGATGCTCCCTTAGCTGCCCCTGTCCACTAGGATGTTCCCTTAGCTTCCCCTGTCCACTAGGATGTTCCCTTAGCTTCCCCTGTCCACTAGGATGTTCCATTAGCTGCCCCTGTCCACTAGGATGTTCCCATAGCTGCCCCTGTCCACTAAGCTATTCCCTTAGCTGCCCCTGTCCGCTAGGATGTTCCCATAGCTGCCCCTGTCCACTAGGCTGTTCCCTTAGCTTCCCATGTCCACTAAGCTATTCCCTTAGCTGCCCCTGTCCGCTAGGATGTTCCCTTAGCTGCCCCTGTCCACTAGGATGTTCCCTTAGCTTCCCCTGTCCACTAGGATGTTTCCTTAGCTTCCCCTGTCCACTAGGATGTTCCCTTAGCTTCCCCTGTCCACTAGGATGTTCCCTTAGCTTCCCCTGTCCACTAGGATGTTTCCTTAGCTGCCCCTGTCCACTAGGATGTTCCCTTAGCTTCCCCTGTCCACTAGGATGTTCCCTTAGCTGTCTCTGTCCACTCATCTATTCCCTTAACTGTCTTTGTCCTCTAGGCTGTGGTTACCATGCAGACCTGACCTAGAGGGTATTATTGTCCACTAAACTGTTTCCTTACCTGTCTCTGTCCACTAGGCTGTGGTTACCATGCAGAATGTAGACTGTTTGGTTACTTCCCAAATGGCACACTATTTCCTATATAGTGCACTACTTTTGATGAGAGCCATTTGAGACCTGGTCAAAATAAGTGCACTAAATAGGGAGTAGGGTGCCATTTGAGATGCACTTTTGAATTCAGCAGACTGTATTGTAACCCAGCTTCTAGAATTCTTTCATGGAAAAGCAATAGTCATACTGTATTTCTATCTATAGTGCCTGTTAGTGAAGCAACACCTGAGACTGAGGAGAACGAGGGGTCTTACATTAAGAGCTCAGGGCTACATCCTCGACTGAGGAGAACGAGGCGTCTTAAATCAAGAGCTCAGGGCTACGTCCTCGACTGAGTAGAACGAGGGGTCTTAAATCAAGAGCTCAGGGCTACGTCCTCGACTGAGGAGAACGAGGGGTCTTAAATCAAGAGCTCAGGGCTACATCCTCGACTGAGGAGAACGAGGGGTCTTAAATCAAGAGCTCAGGGCTACGTCCTCGACTGAGGAGAACGAGGGGTCTTAAATCAAGAGCTCAGGGCTACGTCCTCGACTGTGGAGAACGAGGGTCTTACATTAAGAGCTCAGGGTTACATCTGAGACTGTGGAGAACGAGGGTCTTACATTAAGAGCTCAGGGCAGGTTAAAGACAGTTCTCAGTCTATAACTGAGGTAAGAGTTAGAAAGGCTAGCAGAACACACACAGCAGAAGGAGATGAGACTACTGATCTAATACACATCTGTGTTCTATTACCTCTGTCTGTCTGTAGTACTGCAGTCCACAGGAGGAGATGCGACTACTGATCTAATAAACATCTGTGTTCTATTACCTCTGTCTGTCTGTAGTACTGCAGGCCACAGAAGGAGATGAGCCTCATGACTACTGATCTAATAAACATCTGTGTTCTATTACCTCTGTCTGTCTGTAGTTCTGCAGACCACAGAAGGAGATGAGACTACTGCTCAAGTAAACATCTGTGTTCTATTTCCTTTGTCTGTCTGTAGTTCTGCAGACCACAGGAGATGAGACTACTGCTCAAGTAAACATCTGTGTTCTATTTCCTCTGTCTGTCTGTAGTTCTGCAGACCACAGAAGGAGATGAGCCTCATGACTACTGATCTAATAAACATCTGTGTTCTATTTCCTCTGTCTGTCTGTAGTTCTGCAGACCACAGAAGGAGATGAGACTACTGCTCAAGTAAACATCTGTGTTCTATTTCCTTTGTCTGTCTGTAGTTCTGCAGACCACAGAAGGAGATGAGCCTCATGACTACAGCTTTAATAAACACGTCCTCTGTCTTGGTTTCAAATCCATAAAATCGATTAAGCACAGTGTAGCTGTCTATTCCTGCAGCCTTGGGGACTCCTTTCAATAGTCACTTCATGTAGGAGATGTGAAGGGAAAAAACTTCATGGTTGACACATACACACACACACACACACACACACACACACACACACAGACACACACACACACACACACACACACACACACACACAGACACACACACACACACACACACACACACACACACACACACACACACACACACACACACACACACACACACACACACACACACACACACACACACACACACCACACCAAATCAAGAGCAATGATGAGTGCTCTTAATGAGGTATGTCTCAGATCTACAGGTAAAGCAATGTGTCACCAGTGACCCTTCCTCATCTACAACACTGACACTGTAAACACTATACAGCCTTTAGCACTGTAAACACTATATAGCCTTTAACACTGTAAACACTATACAGCCTTTAACACTGTTAACACTATATAGCCTTTAACACTGTAAACACTATATAGCCTTTAACACTGTAAACACTATACAGCCTTTAACACTGTAAACACTATATAGCCTTTAACACTGACACTGTAAACACTATATAGCCTTTAACACTGACACTGTAAACACTACATAGCCTTTAACACTGTAAAAACTATACAGCCTTTAACACTGTAAACACTATATAGCCTTTAACACTGTTAACACTATACAGCCTTTAACACTGTTTACACTATACAGCCTTTAACACTGTAAACACTATACAGCCTTTAACACTGACACTGTAAACACTATATAGCCTTTAACACTGTTTACACTATACAGCCTTTAACACTGTAAACACTATACAGCCTTTAACACTGACACTGTAAACACTATATAGCCTTTAACACTGTAAACACTATACATCCTTTAACACTGTTAACACTATATGGCCTTTAACACTATACAGCCTTTAACACTGTTAACACTATACAGCCTTAAACACTGTAAACACTATACAGCCTTTAACACTGTAAACACTATACAGCCTTTAACACTGTAAACACTATACAGCCTTTAACACTGACACTGTTAACACTATACAGACTTTAACACTGTAAACACTATACAGCCTTTAACACTGTAAACACTATACAGCCTTTAACACTGACACTGTAAACACTATACATCCTTTAACACTGTTAACACTATACAGCCTTTTACACTGTAAACACTATACAGCATTTAACACTGTAAACACTTACAGCCTACAACACTGACACTGTAAACACTATACAGCCTTTAACACTGTAAATACTATACAGCCTTTAACACTGACACTGTAAACACTATATAGCCTTTAACACTGACACTGTAAACACTATACAGCCTTTAACAATGACACTGTAAACACTATATAGCCTTTAACACTGTTAACACTATACAGCCTTTAACACTGTTAACACTATACAGCCTTTAACACTGTAAACACTATACAGCCTTTAACACTGACACTGTAAACACTATACAGCCTTTAACACTGTTAACACTATACAGCCTTTAACACTGACACTGTAAACACTATACAGCCTTTAACACTGTAAACACTATACAGCCTTTAACACTGACACTGTAAACACTATACAGCCTTTAACACTGACACTGTAAACACTATACAGCCTTTAACACTGTAAACACTATACAGCCTTTGACACTGTAAACACTATATAGCCTTTAACACTGTTAACACTATACAGCCTTTAACACTGTTAACACTATACAGCCTTTAACACTGTAAACACTATACAGCCTTTAACACTGACACTGTAAACACTATACAGCCTTTAACACTGACACTGTAAACACTATACAGCCTTTAACACTGTAAACACTATACAGCCTTTAACACTATAAACACTATACAGCCTTTAACACTGACACTGTAAACACTATACAGCCTTTAACACTGTTAACACTATACAGCCTTTAACACTGTTAACACTATACAGCCTTTAACACTGTAAACACTATACAGCCTTTAACACTGACACTGTAAACACTATACAGCCTTTAACACTGTTAACACTATACAGCCTTTAACACTGACACTGTAAACACTATACAGCCTTTAACACTGTAAACACTATACAGCCTTTAACACTATAAACACTATACAGCCTTTAACAATGACACTGTAAACACTATATAGCCTTTAACACTGTTAACACTATACAGCCTTTAACACTGTTAACACTATACAGCCTTTAACACTGTAAACACTATACAGCCTTTAACACTGACACTGTAAACACTATACAGCCTTTAACACTGTTAACACTATACAGCCTTTAACACTGACACTGTAAACACTATACAGCCTTTAACACTGTAAACACTATACAGCCTTTAACACTGACACTGTAAACACTATACAGCCTTTAACACTGACACTGTAAACACTATACAGCCTTTAACACTGTAAACACTATACAGCCTTTAACACTGTAAACACTATATAGCCTTTAACACTGTTAACACTATACAGCCTTTAACACTGTAAACACTATACAGCCTTTAACACTGTAAACACTATACAGCCTTTAACACTGTAAATACTATACAGCCTTTAACACTGACACTGTAAACACTATATAGCCTTTAACACTGACACTGTAAACACTATACAGCCTTTATTAACAATGACACTGTAAACACTATATAGCCTTTAACACTGTTAACACTATACAGCCTTTAACACTGTTAACACTATACAGCCTTTAACACTGTAAACACTATACAGCCTTTAACACTGACACTGTAAACACTATACAGCCTTTAACACTGTTAACACTATACAGCCTTTAACACTGACACTGTAAACACTATACAGCCTTTAACACTGTAAACACTATACAGCCTTTAACACTGACACTGTAAACACTATACAGCCTTTAACACTGACACTGTAAACACTATACAGCCTTTAACACTGTAAACACTATACAGCCTTTAACACTGTAAACACTATATAGCCTTTAACACTGTTAACACTATACAGCCTTTAACACTGTAAACACTATACAGCCTTTAACACTGTAAACACTATACAGCCTTTAACACTGACACTGTAAACACTATACAGCCTTTAACACTGACACTGTAAACACTATACAGCCTTTAACACTGTAAACACTATACAGCCTTTAACACAAACTACTTTGATTGTTTTCCCCTTCTATTTGTATTTAATTGCTTTTGCTTCATGATCACGGAGAAATTGTCAATGTGGGCAACATGATATCACCACATGTTGATGATCTTTTTCATCACCCAGAGAAAGTACAATCTATATGTTAATGTTTGATTGAACTTTGAAGAAACATTGCAACTGGTCAGTTAAGAAAATAGAGAGCCAGACACGCAGGCTATTTGTGAGAAACCCACAATGCACCTCTCAGTTACTAGTTCCAGCTCTCTGCTGGACAATTAGATAGAAAATTATTAATTAACTAAAAATCCCAAAGTGGAAAGTACAAGAAATGTAGCTAGTCCAACTGAAAAATGTAGCTAGTGCAGATGAACTCCAGGCACACTCTCCCTGGCTATATCGGTGCCCAGAGTGGAAGAATGTTGCCTTGATGGAACAAGTCCTTATAGCTACCTGATCTAAGTGATCCACTAGCTCTGTCCCCCGGTGGGTCAAAATGAGTGTGCCCCATACGTGGAACTGTAGGCTACCCCAGTGGAACTGTAGACTACCCCAGTGGAACTGTAGGCTACCTAAGTGGAATTGTAGGCTACCCCAGGCTACCCCAGAGGAACTGTAGGCTACTCTGGTGGAACTGTAGACTACCCCAGTGGAACTGTAGGCTACCCCAGGCTACCCCAGTGGAACTGTAGACTACCACAGGCTACCCCAGTGGAACTGTAGACTACCCCAGGCTACCCCAGTGGAACTGTACTTTACCCAAGTGGAACTGTAGGCTACCCAAGTGGAACTGTAGACTACCCCAGTGGAACTGTAGACTACCCCAGGCTACCCAAGTGGAACTGTAGAATACCCCAGTGGAACTGTAGACTACCCCAGTGGAACCGTAGACTACCCCAGGCTACCCCAGTGGAACTGTAGACTACCCCAGTGGAACTGTAGGCTACCCCAGGCTACCCCAGTGGAACTGTAGGCTAACCCAGTGGAACTGTAGGCTACCCCAGTGGAACTGTAGACTACCCCAGTGGAACTGTAGGCAACCCCAGTGGAACTGTAGGCTACCCCAGTGGAACTGTAGGCTACGCTAGGCTACCCCAGGCTACCCCAGTGGAACTGTAGGCTACCCCAGGCTACCCCAGTGGAACTGTAGGCTACCCCAGACTACCCCAGTGGAACTGTAGGCTACCCCAGTGGAACTGTAGACCTACCCCAGGCTACCGCAGTGGAACTGTAGACTACCCCAGTGGAACTGTAGGCTACCCCAGTTGAACTCTAGGCTACCCCAGTGGAACTGTAGGCTACCCCAGGCTACCCCAGTGGAACTGTAGACTACCACAGGCTACCCCAGTGGAACTGTAGACTACCCCAGGCTACCCCAGTGGAACTGTACTTTACCCAAGTGGAACTGTAGGCTACCCAAGTGGAACTGTAGACTACCCCAGTGGAACTGTAGACTACCCCAGGCTACCCAAGTGGAACTGTAGAATACCCCAGTGGAACTGTAGACTACCCCAGTGGAACCGTAGACTACCCCAGGCTACCCCAGTGGAACTGTAGACTACCCCAGTGGAACTGTAGGCTACCCCAGGCTACCCCAGTGGAACTGTAGGCTAACCCAGTGGAACTGTAGGCTACCCCAGTGGAACTGTAGACTACCCCAGTGGAACTGTAGGCAACCCCAGTGGAACTGTAGGCTACCCCAGTGGAACTGTAGGCTACGCTAGGCTACCCCAGGCTACCCCAGTGGAACTGTAGGCTACCCCAGGCTACCCCAGTGGAACTGTAGGCTACCCCAGACTACCCCAGTGGAACTGTAGGCTACCCCAGTGGAACTGTAGACCTACCCCAGGCTACCGCAGTGGAACTGTAGACTACCCCAGTGGAACTGTAGGCTACCCCAGTTGAACTCTAGGCTACCCCAGTGGAACTGTAGACTTCCCCAGACTACCCCAGTTGAGCTGTAGGCTACTCCGGTGGAACTGTAGACTACCCCAGTGGAACTGTAGAGGACCCCAGTGGAACTGTAGGCTACCCCAGTGGAACTGTAGGCCACCCCAGTGGAACTGTAGACTACTCCAGTGGAACTGTAGACTACCCCAGTGGAACTGTAGACTACCCCAGGCTACCCCAGTGGAACTGTAGACTACCCCAGTGGAACTGTAGGCTATCCCAGGCTACCCCAGTGGAACCATAGACTACCCCAGTTGAACTGTAGACTACCCCAGTGGAACCGTAGACTACCCCAGGCTACCCCAGTGGAACTGTAGACTACCCCAGGCTACCCCAGTGGAACTGTAGACTACCCCAGTGGAACAGTAGGCTACCCCAGTGGAAATGTAGACTTCCCCAGACTACCCCAGTGGAACTGTAGACTACACCAGTGGAACTGTAGACTACCCCAGTGGAACTGTAGGCTACCCCAGGCTACCCCAGTTGAACTGTAGGCTACTCCGGTGGAACTGTAGACTACCCCAGTGGAACTGTAGAGGACCCCAGTGGAACTGTAGGCTACCCCAGTGGAACTGTAGGCCACCCCAGTGGAACTGTAGGCTAACCCAGGCTACCCCAGTGGAACTGTAGAATACTCCAGTGGAACTGTAGACTACCCCAGTGGAACTGTAGACTACCCCAGGCTACCCCAGTGGAACTGTAGACTACCCCAGTGGAACTGTAGGCTACCCCAGGCTACCCCAGTGGAACAATAGACTACCCCAGTGGAACCGTAGACTACCCCAGGCTACCCCAGTGGAACTGTAGACTACCCCAGGCTACCCCAGTGGAACTGTAGACTACCCCAGTGGAATAGTAGGCTACCCCAGTGGAACTGTAGACTTCCCCAGACTACCCCAGTGGAACTGTAGACTACACCAGTGGAACTGTAGACTACCCCAGTGGAACTGTAGGCTACCTCAGGCTACCCCAGTTGAACTGTAGGCTACTCCGGTGGAACTGTAGACTACCCCAGTGGAACTGTAAAGGACCCCAGTGGAACTGTAGGCTACCCCAGTGGAACTCTAGGCCACCCCAGTGGAACTGTAGGCTACACCAGGCTACCCCAGTGGAACTGTAGACTACTCCAGTGGAACTGTAGACTACCCCAGTGGAACTGTAGACTACACCAGGCTACCCCAGTGGAACTGTAGACTACCCCACTGGAACTGTAGGCAACCCCAGGCTACACCCGTGGAACCATAGACTACCCCAGTGGAACTGTAGACTACCCCAGGCTACCCCAATGGAACCGTAGACTACCCCAGGCTACCCCAGTGGAACCGTAGACTACCCCAGTGGAACTATAGACTACCCCAGGCTACCCCAGTGGAACTGTACACTACCCAATTGTAACAGTAGGCTACCCCAGTGTAGGTGTAGACTACCCCAGTGGAACTGTAGACTACCCCAGTGGAACTGTAGGCTACCCCAGACTACCCCAGTGGAACTGTAGACTACCCCAGTGGAACTGTAGGCTACCCCAGGCTACGCCAGTGGAACTGTAGACTACCCCAGTGGAACTGTAGGCTACCCCAGACTACCCCAGTGGAACTGTAGGCTACCCCATTGGAGCTGTAGACTACCCCAGTGGAACTGTAGACTACCCCAGGCTACCCCAGTGGAACCATAGACTACCCCAGGCTACCCCAGTGGAACCGTAGACTACCCCAGTGAAACTGTAGACTACCCCAGGCTACCCCAGTGGAACTGTAGACTACCCCAGTGGAATAGTAGGCTACCCCAGTGGAACTGTAGACTACCCCAATGGAACTGTAGGCTACCCCAGGCTACCCCAGTGGAACTGTAGACTACCCCAGTGGAACTGTAGGCTACCCCAGACTACCCCAGTGGAACTGTAGGCTACCCCAGTGGAGCTGTAGACTACCCCAGTGGAACTGTAGACTACCCCAGTGGTACTCTAGGCTACCCCAGTGGAACTGTAGACTACCCCAGTGGAACTGTAGGCTACCCCAGTGGAACTGTAGACTACCCCAGGCTACCCCAGTGGAACTGTAGGCTACCCCAGTGGAACTGTAGGCCACCTCAGTGGAACTGTAGGCTACCCCAGGCTACCCCAGTGGAACTGTAGACTACTCCAGTGGAACTGTAGACTACCCCATTGGAACTGTAGACTACCCCAGGCTACACCAGTGGAACTGTAGACTACCCCAGTGGAACTGTAGGCTACCCCAGGCTACCCCAGTGGAACCATAGACTACCCCAGTGGAACTGTAGACTACCCCAGGCTACCAGAATGGAACCGTAGACTACCCCAGGCTACCCCAGTGGAACCGTAGACTACCCCAGTGGAACTGTAGACTACCCCAGGCTACCCCAGTGGAACTGTAGACTACCCCAGTGGAACAGTAGGCTACCCCAGTGTAGGTGTAGACTACCCCAGTGGAACTGTAGACTACCCCAGTGGAACTATAGGCTACCCCAGACTACCCCAGTGGAACTGTAGACTACCCCAGTGGAACTGTAGGCTACCCCAGGCTACCCCAGTGGAACTGTAGACTACCCCAGTGGAACTGTAGGCTACCCCAGACTACCCCAGTGGAACTGTAGGCTACCCCAGTGGAGCTGTAGACTACCCCAGTGGAACTGTAGACTACCCCAGGCTACCCCAGTGGAACCGTAGACTACCCCAGGCTACCCCAGTGGAACCGTAGACTACCCCAGTGGAACTGTAGGCTACCCCAGGCTACCCCAGTTGAACTGTAGGCTACTCCGGTGGAACTGTAGACTACCCCAGTGGAACTGTAAAGGACCCCAGTGGAACTGTAGGCTACCCCAGTGGAACTGTAGGCCACCCCAGTGGAACTGTAGGCTACCCCAGGCTACCCCAGTGGAACTGTAGACTACTCCAGTGGAACTGTAGACTACCCCAGTGGAACTGTAGACTACCCCAGGCTACCCCAGTGGAACTGTAGACTACCCCAGTGGAACTGTAGACTACCCCAGGCTACCCCAGTGGAACCGTAGACTACCCCAGGCTACCCCAGTGGAACCGTAGACTACCCCAGTGGAACTGTAGGCTACCCCAGGCTACCCCAGTTGAACTGTAGGCTACTCCGGTGGAACTGTAGACTACCCCAGTGGAACTGTAAAGGACCCCAGTGGAACTGTAGGCTACCCCAGTGGAACTGTAGGCCACCCCAGTGGAACTGTAGGCTACCCCAGGCTACCCCAGTGGAACTGTAGACTACTCCAGTGGAACTGTAGACTACCCCAGTGGAACTGTAGACTACCCCAGGCTACCCCAGTGGAACTGTAGACTACCCCAGTGGAACTGTAGGCTACCCCAGACTATCCCAGTGGAACTGTAGACTACCCCAGTGGAACTGTAGACTTCCCCAGTGGAACTGTAGACTACCCCAGTGGAATTGTAGGCTACCCCAGTGGAACTGTAGGCTACCCCAGTGGAACTGTAGACTACCCCAGTGGAACTGTAGGCTACCCCAGTGGAACTGTAGGCTACCCCAGTGGAACTGTAAACTACCCCAGACTACCCCAGTGGAACTGTAGACTACCCCAGTGGAACTTTAGGCTACCCCAGTGGAACTGTAGGCTACCCCAGTGGAACTGTAGACTACCCCAGTGGAACTTTAGGCTACCCCAGTGGAACTGTAGACTACCCCAGACTACCCCAGTGGAACTGTAGACTACCCCAGTGGAACTTTAGGCTACCCCAGTGGAACTGTAGGCTACCCCAGTGGAACTGTAGACTACCCCAGACTACCCCAGTGGAACTGTAGACTACCCCAGTGGAACTGTAGACTACCCCAGTTTACAGTTTTAAAGGCTGTATAGTGTTTACAGCGTTTTCCCTAGGTTTGAAAAGGTCTGTGGAGGATCTTAGTAAAATAACAGTCGGATACATTAAAAGAAATCCAAAGAAATATGTTTATAAAAATTCTCATTCAATTCGTGGAATTTTAATAAACTTTCAGTTTGGACTGAACAGCCTTCCAACAGTATTACATTAGCAGCATAAAGTCAGGGTTTAAGTCACGTCTTGCATGTTCTGATCTAATGTCTAGGATATTTTTTTTCAGTTTGCAACAATATAATAAAATATGTTCGTTAAGACTGTCTTCCATCCAATTAGTGGAATTTTAATTACCTCTATGGATATAAATATTTATTTTATTTTTTCAATGTTTGAACTAATTACATTTCTTTAAGTGTTTTTCTGTGGTTACTAAATAGCAGTGACACTTCTTACGTCTTTCACTTCGTAATTATTCTTTAAGTGTTTTTCTGTGGTTACTAAATAGCAGTGACACTTCTTACGTCTTTCACTTCGTAATTATTATATTTTGCCCCTTTTTTTTACTTCAGCCGATGTCACAGGGTGCATATACAGAAAGATGTACTGCTCTACATGTTCACGTTAGTACTGCTGTACTGAGAGGCTAACCTAAAATGTATAGCTAATTAGTCCTCCCACGCCCTCCCACGCCATATGTTTTATTGGTGGTATGTACTTCAGAGCACCTGCAAATTGCACCCTATTCCCTATGTAGTACACGACTGCTTTACCAGGGTCCTGGTCAAAAATAGTGCACTGTGAAGGGAATAGGGTGCCATTTTGGAACTCGTTAAATAATGTTGAGCATCTTGTTCCAAACCCGTTTACCACGTAGGCTACAGACCAAATTAAAGTCTGCGTGATAATTCCACAGTACATGCACCACGTGAACTACGGAGAGTACAGAGTAGGTTTAAAACCTCTTATAACTGCTGTAAGATTTCAATCTCATGGTTACCGTTAAATTAGTGGTATACTGCAGTATTAGTGGTATATCTGCATTGTTTGCAGTATTAGTGGTATACTGCAGTATTAGTGGTATATCTGCAGTATTAGTGGTATATCTGCATTGTTTGCAGTATTAGTGGTATACTGCAGTATTAGTGGTATATCTGCAGTATTAGTGGTATATCTGCAGTGTTTGCAGTATTAGTGGTATACTGCAGTATTAGTGGTATATCTGCAGTATTAGTGGTATATCTGCAGTATTAGTGGTATATCTGCAGTATTAGTGGTATACTGCAGTATTAGTGGTATATCTGCAGTATTAGTGGTATATCTGCAGTATTAGTGGTATATCTGCATTGTTTGCAGTATTAGTGGTATACTGCAGTATTAGTGGTATATCTGCATTGTTTGCAGTATTAGTGGTATACTGCAGTATTAGTGGTATATCTGCGTTGTTTGCAGTATTAGTGGTATATCTGCAGTATTAGTGGTATATCTGCATTGTTTGCTGTATTAGTGCTATACTGCAGTATTAGTGGTATATCTGCATTGTTTGCAGTATTAGTGGTATATCTGCATTGTTTGCAGTATTAGTGGTATATCTGCAGTATTAGTGGTATACTGCAGTATTAGTGGTATATCTGCGTTGTTTGCAGTATTAGTGGTATATCTGCAGTATTAGTGGTATACTGCAGTATTAGTGGTATATCTGCGTTGTTTGCAGTATTAGTGGTATACTGCAGTATTAGTGGTATACTGTATTGTTTGCAGTATTAGTGGTATATCTGCGTTGTTTGCAGTATTAGTGGTATACTGCAGTATTAGTGGTATACTGTATTGTTTGCAGTATTAGTGGTATATCTGCGTTGTTTGCAGTATTAGTGGTATACTGCAGTATTAGTGGTATACTGCATTGTTTGCAGTATTAGTGGTATACTGCAGTATTAGTGGTATACTGCATTGTTTGCTGTTTGGGGTTTTAGGCTGGGTTTCGGCTGAAATAAAAAAGGGCTTTATAAAAATACATTTGATTGATTTGATACATAATGGAACATATCATTTGTTCTCCAACGTTCCCCGAAGCCCGTTTACCTCATCGAGCTCCAGGAGAGATGCGTATCGTATTGGACCACGTTAAAAATACGTGATGGGGCCTTTTTTTTTTATTTCCTGGTATTTTAAATGAACTAAAATGAAAGCTGTGCTACATTAAAGTTGTCATGATAATTCCAACAGGGCTCATTATTCACCACATGAACTATGTAAAGTACAGTATAGGTTTCAAAACACACAGCACTTGGAAGTGCTTTAGATTTCACCGTTGGCGTTGAAACACTGTTAAGTATCTTGGGAGGTCTATTAGTAAGAATTAAAAAAAGAACTGGAGTTTAAAGAAACATAAAGAGAAGGAAACAAGGTGCTATTTCCAGGAGAGAGGAACAAATAGCACCCTGTTACCTATGTAGTACTCTACTTTAGACCAAGGGAGGCACCCTATTACCTATGTAGTACTCTACTTTAGACCAAGGGAGGCACCCTATTCCCTATGTAGTACTCTACTTTAGACCAAGGGTGGCACCCTATTCCCTATGTAGTACTCTACTTTAGACCAAGGGAGGCACCCTATTACCTATATAGTACTCTACTTTAGACCAAGGGAGGCACCCTATTCCCTATGTAGTAGACTACTTTAGACCAAGGGAGGCACCCTATTACCTATATAGTACTCTACTTTAGACCAAGGGAGGCACCCTATTCCCTATGTAGTAGACTACTTTAGACCAAGGGAGGCACCCTGTTACCTATATAGTACACTACTTTAGACCAAGGGAGGCACCCTATTACCTATATAGTACTCTACTTTAGACCAAGGGAGGCACCCTATTCCCTATGTGGTAGACTACTTTAGACCAAGGGAGGCACCCTATTACCTATATAGTACTCTACTTTAGACCAAGGGTGGCACCCTATTCCCTATGTAGTACACTACTTTAGACCAAGGGAGGCACCCTATTCCATATGTAGTACACTACTTTAGACCAAGGGAGGCACCCTATTACCTATATAGTACTCTACTTTAGACCAAGGGAGGCACCCTATTCCCTATGTAGTACACTACTTTTTGACCAAGGGCTCATTATTCACCATATGAACTATGTAAGATACAGTATAGGTTTAAATACACACAGCACTTGGAAGTGCTTTAGATTTCAACGTTGCATTTTGGAACGGAAAACAAGCACACTAACTACATGACCTAGTTGGTTCCCTGAGGGGACGATTTAGCTCATATCTGCTGATGAGGGCGAACGAAGAAAGCAGCGTTAACTTAGCGGGGAACGAGAGTAGCCGCGGAAAAACAAATATGAATAAGTAAACAAACAAACGAGACGCGACACAGAGCAGGACTGGCTTTAGAATATTTGATTGAATAAGTACCTCTAGTTAACCTATGACCCTGGAAAATCGAACCGGACAGCAGGGTGAGTCTGAACTGGCACCCTATTCCCTACGTAGGACACAATTTAGGGCACTACAACCAGTGCCCATGCACCCTATTCCAAATCAAATCAATTTTATTTGTCACATACACATGGTTAGCAGATGTTAATGCGAGTGTAGCGAAATGCTTGTGCTTCTAGTTCCGACAATGCAGTAATAACCAACGAGTAATCTAACCTAACAATTCCAATCTAACCTAACCTAACATAAGACACAATATAGGGCACTACAACCAGTGCCCATGCACCCTATTCCCTATGTAAGAACCAATATAGGGCACTACAACCAGTGTCCATGCACCATATTCCCTATGTAGGGGATTCCTTTTGACCAGGGCCCATGCACCCTATTCCCTATGTAGGGGATTCCTTTTGACCAGGGCCCATGCACCCTATTCCCTATGTAGGGGATTCCTTTTGACCAGGGCCCATGCACCCTATTCCCTATGTAGGGGATTCCTTTTGACCAGGGCCCATGCACCCTATTCCCTATGTAGGGGATTCCTTTTGACCAGGGCCCATGCACCCTATTCCCTATGTAGGGGATTCCTTTTGACCAGGGCCCATGCACCCTATTCCCTATGTAGGGGATTCCTTTTGACCAGGGCCCATGCACCCTATTCCCTATGTAGGAGATTCCTTTTGACCAGGGCCCATGCACCCTATTCCCTATGTAGGGGATTCCTTTTGACCAGGGCCCATGCACCCTATTCCCTATGTAGGGGATTCCTTTTGACCCGGGCCCATGCACCCTATTCCCTATGTAGGGGATTCCTTTTGACCAGGGCCCATGCACCCTATTCCTAGATAAAGGTGGTGAAGTAGAGTGTCAAACACAGTTGAAGATGAAGGTGTATGAGGAGGAAGATGAAGCTAGCACCCTCCACACCAGCTTTCCTAAGGCGCCAAGGGCAACAAAACAACACAAAACAGCAACATGATAGATTCTTTACTTTTTCCATTCGAAACAACAGGACTCTTCAGACAGTTAATGTCTGCCTCCTAAATGGCACTACTTTTGAACAGAGCAATCAGGGTGAAGGTGGATGAGGCGGTAAAGAAGGCTAGCATCCAACCTGCCTATGAGATTTATTCTAAGGCCACTCATGCAGAAAATCACATTTTGTAGACAGCAGTCAGATTTACATTAGTTTGATATGAAACAACGGAAAGGACAGTCAAGGTGATTTGAATGAGAGGTGTCTGTCGGATTGGTGATTTGAATGAGAGGTGTCTGTCTAATTGGTGATTTGAATGAGAGGTGTCTGTCTAATTGGTGATTTGAATGAGAGGTGTCTGTCTGATTGGTGATTTGAATTAGAGGTGTCTGTCTAATTGGTGATTTGAATGAGAGGTGTCTGTCTGATTGGTGATTTGAATGAGAGGTGTCTGTCTGATTGGTGATTTGAATGAGAGGTGTCTGTCTAATTGGTGATTTGAATGAGAGGTGTCTGTCTAATTGGTGATTTGAATTAGAGGTGTCTGTCTGATTGGTGATTTGAATGAGAGGTGTCTGCCTGATTGATGATTTGTATGAGAGGTGTCTGTCTAATTGGTGATTTGAATTAGAGGTTTCTGTCTGATTGGTGATTTGAATGAGACGTGTCCCATCTGATTGGTGATTTGAATGAGACGTGTCCATCTGATTGGTGATTTGAACGAGACGTGTCTGTCAGCCATCACTTGCCTTCACAGCTGTTACCTGGTACCACAAACCCCTATGGAGCCTTCACAGCCGTTACCTGGTACCACAAACCCTTATGGAGCCTTCACAGCCGTTACCTGGTACCACAAACCCCTATGGAGCCTTCACAGCCGTTACCTGGTACCACAAACCCTTATGGAGCCAACACAGCCTTCACAGCCGTTACCTGGTACCACAAACCATATTGGAGCCTTCACAGCCGTTACCTGGAACCACAAACCCTTATGGAGCCTTCACAGCCGTTACCTGGTACCACAAACCCCTATGGAGCCTTCACAGTCTTCACAGCCATTACCTGGTACCACAAACCCTTATGGAGCCTTCACAGCCGTTACCTGGTACCACAAACCCCTATGGAGCCTTCACAGCCTTCACAGCCGTTACCTGGTACCACAAACCATATTGGAGCCTTCACAGCCGTTACCTGGTTCCACAAACCATATTGGAGCCTTCACAGCCGTTACCTGGAACCACAAACCCTTATGGAGCCTTCACAGCCGTTACCTGGTACCACAAACCCCTATGGAGCCTTCACAGCCGTTATCTGCAACCACAAACCCCTATGGAGCCTTCACAGTCTTCACAGCCATTACCTGGTACCACAAACCCTTATGGAGCCTTCACAGTCGTTACCTGGTACCACAAACCCCTATGGAGCCTTCACAGTCGTTACCTGGTACCACAAACCCTTATGGAGCCTTCACAGCTTTACCTGGTACCACAAACCCTTATGGAGCCTTCACAGCCGTTTACTGGTACCACAAACCCTTATGGAGCCTTCACAGCCATTACCTAGTACCACAAACCCCTATGGAGCCTTCACAGCCGTTACCTGGTACCACAAACCCCTATGGAGCCTTCACAGCCGTTAACTGGTACCACGAACCAGTATGGAGCCAACACAGCCTTCACAGCCGTTACCTGGTACCACAACCCCTATGGAGCCTTCACAACCGTTACCTGGTACCACAAACCCATATGAAGCCTTCACAGCCGTTACCTGGTACCACAAACCCCTATGGAGCCTTCACAGCTGTTACCTGGTACCACAAACCCCTATGGAGACTTCACAGCCGTTACCTGGTACCACAAACCCTTATGGAGCCTTCACAGCCGTTACCTGGTACCACAAACCCCTATGGAGACTTCACAGCCGTTACCTGGTACCACAAACCCTTATGGAGCCTTCACAGCCGTTACCTGGTACCACAAACCCCTATGGAGCCTTCACAGCCTTTAACTGGTACCACAAACCCCTATGGAGCCAACACAGCCTTCACAGCCATAACCTGGTACCACAAACCCCTATGGAGCCTACACAGTTTTCACAGCCGTTACCTGGTACCACAAACCCCTATGGAGCCTTCACAGCCGTTACTTGGATCCACAAACCCCTATGGAGCCTACACAGCTTTCACAGCCGTTACCTGGTACCACAAGCCCCTATGGAGCCTTCACAGCCGTTACTTGGAACCACAAACCCCTACGGATTCACAATTGGCACCATCCTGTCGGGCTGTATCACCGCCTGGTACGGCAACTGCACCGCAGGGCTCTTCATATAATGGTGCGGTCTGCCCAATGCATCACCGGGGGCCAACTGCCTGCCCTCCCTTTTCAGCACCGGATGTCACAGGAAGGCCAAAAAGATCATCAAGGACATCAACCACCCGAGCCATGGCTTGTCCACCCTGCTATCAGCCAGAAGGTGAGGTCAGTACAGGTGTATCAAAGCTGAGACAAAGAGACTGAAAAACAGCTTCTATCTCAAAGCCATCAGACTGTTAAATAACCATCACTACCTGGCTACAACCCGATAAATCAACCCTGCACCTTAGAGGCTGCTGCCCTATGTACATAGACATGGAACACTGGTCGCTTTAATAATGGAACACTGGTCGCTTTAATAATGGAACACTGGTCAATTTAATAATGGAACACTGGTCACTTTAATGATGGAACACTGGTCGCTTTAATAATGGAACACTGGTCACTTTAATAATGGAACACTGGTCGCTTTAATGATGGAACACTGGTCGCTTTAATGATGGAACACTGGTCACTTTAATAATGGAACACTGGTCCCTTTAATCATGGAACACTGGTCCCTTTAATAATGGAACACTGGTCACTTTAATCATGGAACACTGGTCACTTTAATCATGGAACACTGGTCACTTTAATAATGGAACACTGGTCACTTTAAGAACACTTACATAATACTTTACTAATATGTACTTTACTAATATACTATATTCTATTCTACTGTATTTTAGTCAGTACTGGGAGGACAGGGTACTGGGAGGACAGGGTGATTTGAGGACAGGGTACTGGGAGGACAGGGTGATTTGAGGACAGGGTACTGGGAGGACAGGGTACTGGGAGGACAGGGTGATTTGAGGACAGGGTGCTGGGAGGGCAGGGTGATGGGAGGACAGGATACTGGGAGGACAGGGTGATGGGAGGACAGGGTGATGGGAGGACAGGGTACAGGGAGGACAGGGTTCTGGGAGGACAGGGTACAGGGAGGTCAGGGTACTGGGAGGACAGAGTACTGGGAGGACAGGGTACTGGGAGGACAGGGTACTGGGAGGACAGGGTGCTGTGTGTAATATACTGTAGATTTGATGAGGGGCTTTGAGGAAAGAGTGCTGTGTTTAAACATACAGTAGACTTGGATGTTGATTTCCCACCTGACTCTACATTAAATGCATCCACATTTATTAAGACAAACTATTATGTCTTGGCATGGTCGTGATGAATGCCACATGGGAGAATCAGAATTGAAGAGGTGGATGGGTACAGTCCTGGAAGGTCAGGACAGTAGAGGTGGATGGGTACAGTCCTGGAAGGTCAGGACAGTAGAGGTGGATGGGTACAGTACTGGTGGATCAGGACAGTAGAGGTGGATGGGTACAGTACTGGAAGGTCAGGACAGTAGAGGTGGATGGGTACAGTACTGGTGGATCAGGACAGTAGAGGTGGATGGGTACAGTACTGGAAGGATTCGTCTTGTGTAAGTGTGTCTCCTCTTTCCCTGAACATGGCACTTTGGATCAGATTATCAACTTCAGAGTGTCTAGTAAGACCTGGGAACTGTTACACTAAAGGCTAAGAAAGTACAGCTAACTCAAAGGTTTGATATACAGTCACACACACACACACACACACACACACACACACACACACACACACACACACACACACACACACACACACACACACACCCTGCCACGTGGAGCTGACCTTTAAGAGGTGCCAGACTCAGACACTGAGAAGCCTGCTGCCACCGTTGGAACTTACCTGGAAGAAAATTAATACACTCCAATAACTAATATCAAAGGGAAATTAACAAGGGACGACAGAAGATAGAGGGAGAAGATTGGAGGAGGAGGATGGAGGAGGAGGAGGAGGAGGAGGATGGAGGATGATGGAGGAGGATGGTGAAGATGGCAGATGGAGGATGGAGGAGGAGGAGGATAGAGGAGGGAGGATGGAGGATGGAGGAGGAGGATGGAGAAGGTTGGAGGAGGATGGTGAAGATGGCAGATGGAGGATGGAGGAGGAGGTGTAGGAGGATGGAGGAGGAGGAGGATGGAGGAGGAGTAGGAGGATGGAAGAGGAGGCTGGAAGATTGAGGATTGAGGATGGAGGAGGAGGAGGATGAGGGAGGAGGGAGGATGGAGGACGAGGATGGAGGGTGGAGGGTGGAGGAGGAGGATTGAGGAGGAAGATGTAGGATGGAGGAGGAGTAGGATGAGGAGAATGGAGGATGGGTGATGGAGAAGGAGGAGGAGGAGGGAGGATGGAGGAGGTTGATGGAGGATGTAGGGAGGAGGAGGATGGAGGAGGATGGTGAAGATGGCAGATGGAGGAGGAGTAGGATGATGGAGGATGACAGAGGATGACAGAGGATGGATTAGGAGGAGGAGGATGGAGGAGGAGGAGGATGGAGGAGTAGGATGATGGAGGAGGAGGATGGAGAATGAGGATGGAGGATGGAGAAGGAGGAGGAGGATGGAGAAGGAGGAGGAGGATGGAGGATAAAGGAGGAGGAGGATGGAGGAGGAAGGATCGAGGAGGGAGGAGGGATGGAGGATGAGGAGGAGCATGGAGGATGGAGGCTGGAGGATGGAGGAGGAGGAAGGAGGAGGAGGATGGAAGCGGAGGATAGAGGAGGAGGGTGGAAGGAGGAGGATGATGGCGGAGGATGGAGTAGGAGGAGTAAGAGTATGGAGGGTTGATGAGGCGGAGCAGGATGATGGATGAAGAGGATGGAGGAGGAGGAGGATGGAGTAGGAGGATGGAGGAGGGGGATGGAAGAGGAGGAGGAGGATGGAGAATGGAGGAGTAGGATGGAGGAGGAGTAGGATTGAGGAGGAGGAGGAGAAGGAGGAGGATGGAGGAGGAGGAGAAGGATGGAGGATGGAGGAGGAGGATAGAGGATGGAGGAGGTGGGTGGAGGAGAAGGAGGAGCAGGATGGAGATGAAAGATGGAGGATGGAGGATGGAGGATGGAGGATGGAGGATGGAGGAGGAGGAGGCGTAGAATGGAGGAGGAGGATGGAGGAGTGATGGAGGAGGATGGAGGAGGATGGAGGAGGATGGAGGATGGAGGATGGCGGATGGAGAAGGAGGATGGAGGATGGAGGAGGAAGAAGATGGAGGAGGAGGATGGAGGAGGATGGAGTAGGAGGAGTAAGAGTATGGAGGGTTGATGAGGTGGAGCAGGATGATGGATGAAGAGGATGGAGGAGGAGGAGGATGGAGTAGGAGGATGGAGGAGGGGGATGGAAGAGGAGGAGGAGGATGGAGAATGGAGGAGTAGGATGGAGGAGGAGTAGGATTGAGGAGGAGGAGGAGAAGGAGGAGGATGGAGGAGGAGGAGAAGGATGGAGGATGGAGGAGGAGGATAGAGGATGGAGGAGGTGGGTGGAGGAGAAGGAGGAGCAAGATGGAGATGAAAGATGGAGGAGGAGGATGGAGGATGGAGGATGGAGGATGGAGGATGGAGGATGGAGGAGGAGGAGGCGTAGGATGGAGGAGGAGGATGGAGGAGTGATGGAGGAGGATGGAGGAGGATGGAGGAGGATGGAGGATGGAGGATGGCGGATGGAGAAGGAGGATGGAGGATGGAGGAGGAAGAAGATGGAGGAGGAGGATGGAGGAGGATGGAGGAGGATGGAGGATGTCGGATGGCGGATGGAGAAGGAGGATGGAAGGAGGAGGATGGAGGATGAAGGATGGAGGAGGAAGAAGGAGGATGGAGGATGGAGGAGGAAGAAGATGGAGGAGGAGGATGGAGGATGAGGATGGAGGAGGAGGAGGATGGAGGAAGATGAGGAGGAGGAGGATGGAGGATGGAGGATAAAGGAGGAGGAGGATGGAGGATAAAGGAGGAGGAGGATGGAGGAGGATGAAAGATGGAGGAGGAGTAGGAGGAGGAGGATGGAGCAGTAGGATGGAGGATGGAGGATGGCGGATGGAGGAGGAGGGTGGAAGGAGGAGGATGGAGGCGGAGGAGGATGGAGGATGGAGGATGAGGAAGAGGGAGGAGGAGGATGGAGGAGGAGTAGGAGGATGGAAGAGGAGGCTGGAAGATTGAGGATTGAGGATGGAGGAGGAGGAGGAGGAGGGAGGATGGAGGGTGGAGGAGGAGGATGGAGGAGGATGGAGGAGGAGGATGGAGGGTGGAGGGTGGAGGAGGATGGAGGAGGATGGTGAAGATGGCAGATGGAGGAGGAGTAGGATGATGGAGGATGACAGAGGATGACAGAGGATGGATTAGGAGGAGGAGGATGGAGGAGGAGGAGGATGGAGGAGTAGGATGATGGAGGAGGAGGATGGAGAATGAGGATGGAGGATGGAGAAGGAGGAGGAGGAGGGAGGATGGAGGAGGTTGATGGAGGATGTAGGGAGGAGGAGGATGGAGGAGGATGGTGAAGATGGCAGATGCAGGAGGAGTAGGATGATGGAGGATGACAGAGGATGACAGAGGATGGATTAGGAGGAGGAGGATGGAGGAGTGGGATGATGGAGGAGGAGGATGGAGAATGAGGATGGAGGATGGAGAAGGAGGAGGAGGATGGAGAAGGAGGAGGAGGATGGAGGATAAAGGAGGAGGAGGATGGAGGAGGAAGGATCGAGGAGGGAGGAGGGATGGAGGATGGAGGCTGGAGGATGGAGGAGGAGGAAGGAGGAGGAGGATGGAAGCGGAGGATAGAGGAGGAGGGTGGAAGGAGGAGGATGATGGAGGATGGAGGAGGATGAGGGAGGAGGATGATGAAGAAGGAGGATGGAGGAGGAGGAGGATGGAGGAGGAGGATGGAGGATGGAGGAGGATGATGGCGGAAGATGGAGTAGGAGGAGTAGGAGGATGGAGGAGGGGGATGGAAGAGGAGGAGGAGGATGGAGAATGGAGGAGTAGGATGGAGGAGGAGTAGGATTGAGGAGGAGGAGAAGAAGGAGGAGGATGGAGGAGGAGGAGAAGGATGGAGGATGGAGGAGGAGGATAGAGGATGGAGGAGGTGGGTGGGAGGAGGAGCAGGATGGAGATGGAAGATGGAGGAGGAGGAGGATGGAGTAGGAGGATGGAGGAGGGGGATGGAAGAGGAGTAGGAGGATGGAGAATGGAGGAGTAGGATGGAGGAGGAGTAGGATTGAGGAGGAGGAGAAGAAGGAGGAGGATGGAGGAGGAGGAGAAGGATGGAGGATGGAGGAGGTGGGTGGAGGAGGAGGAGGATGGAGGAGGAGGATAGAGGATGGAGGAGGTGGGTGGAGGAGGAGGAGGAGCAGGATGGAGATGGAAGATGGAGGAGGAGGATGGAGGATGGAGGATGGAGGATGGAGGAGGAGGATGGCGGATGGCGGATGGAGAAGGAGGATGGAAGGAGGAGGATGGAGGATGAAGGATGGAGGAGGAAGAAGGAGGATGGAGGATGGAGGAGGAAGAAGATGGAGGAGGAGGATGGAGGATGAGGATGGAGGAGGAGGAGGATGGAGGAAGATGAGGAGGAGGAGGATGGAGGATGGAGGATAAAGGAGGAGGAGGATGGAGGATAAAGGAGGAGGAGGATGGAGGAGGATGAAGGATGGAGGAGGAGTAGGAGGAGGAGGATGGAGCAGTAGGATGGAGGATGGAGGATGGCGGATGGAGGAGGAGGGTGGAAGGAGGAGGATGGAGGAGGAGGAGGATGGAGGATGGAGGATGAGGAAGAGGGAGGAGGAGGATGGAGGAGGAGTAGGAGGATGGAAGAGGAGGCTGGAAGATTGAGGATTGAGGATGGAGGAGGAGGAGGAGGAGGAGGGAGGATGGAGGGTGGAGGAGGAGGATGGAGGAGGATGGAGGAGGAGGATGGAGGGTGGAGGGTGGAGGAGTAGGATTGAGGAGGAAGATGGAGGGTTGACGAGGAGGAGGAGGGAGGAGGAGGAGTAGGATGAGGAGAATGGAGGATGGAGGATGGAGGAGGATGGAGGAGGAGGGAGGATGGAGGAGGTTGATGGAGTATGTAGGGAGGAGGAGGATGGAGGAGGATGGTGAAGATGGCAGATGGAGGAGGAGTAGGATGATGGAGGATGACAGAGGATGACAGAGGATGGATTAGGAGGAGGAGGATGGAGGAGGAGGAGGATGAAGGAGTAGGATGATGGAGGAGGAGGATGGAGAATGAGGATGGAGGATGGAGAAGGAGGAGGAGGATGGAGAAGGAGGAGGATGGAGGATAAATGAGGAGGAGGATGGAGGAGGAAGGATCGAGGAGGGAGGAGGGATGGAGGATGGAGGCTGGAGGATGGAGGAGGAGGAAGGAGGAGGAGGATGGAAGCGGAGGATAGAGGAGGAGGGTGGAAGGAGGAGGATGATGGAGGATGGAGGAGGATGAGGGAGGAGGAGGATGAAGAAGGAGGATGGAGGAGGAGGAGGATGGAGGAGGAGGATGGAGGATGGAGGAAGAGGATGGCGGAAGATGGAGTAGGAGGAGTAGGAGGATGGAGGAGGAGGGTGGAGGAGGCGGAGCAGGATGATGGAGGAGGAGGATGGAGGAGGAGGAGGATGGAGTAGGAGGATGGAGGAGGGGGATGGAAGAGGAGGAGGAGGATGGAGGATGGAGGAGGATGGAGGAGGAGGATAGAGGATGGAGGAGGTGGGTGGAGGAGGAGGAGGAGCAGGATGGAGATGGAAGATGGAGGAGGAGAATGGAAGAGGAGGATGGAGGATGGAGGAGGAAGAAGATGGAGGAGGAGGATGGAGGATGAGGATGGAGGAGGAGGAGGATGGAGGAAGATGAGGAGGAGGAGGATGGAGGATGGAGGATAAAGGAGGAGGAGGATGGAGGATAAAGGAGGAGGAGGATGGAGGAGGATGAAGGATGGAGGAGGAGTAGGAGGAGGAGGATGGAGCATTAGGATGGAGGATGGAGGATGGCGGATGGAGGAGGAGGGTGGAAGGAGGAGGATGGAGGAGGAGGAGGATGGAGGATGTGGGATGAGGAAGAGGGAGGAGGAGGATGGAGGGGGAAGAGGATCGAGGAGTAGGAGGATGGAGGAATAGGAGGAGGATGAGGAGGATGGAGGATGGGGAAGGATGGAGGAGGAGGATGGAGGATAAAGGAGGAGGAGGATGGAGGATGGAGCAGTAGGATGGAGGAGGAGTAGGAGAAGGAGGATGGAGCATTAGGATGGAGGATGGAGGATGGCGGATGGAGGAGGAGGATGGAAGGAAGAGGATGGAGGACGATGGAGGATGGAGGATGAGTAGGAGGAGGATGGAGGAGGAATGGAGGAGTAGGAGGATGAGGAGGAGGATGGAGGAGGAGGATAGAGGTGGATAGAGGAGGAGGATAGAGGAGGAGGATGGAGTATGGAGAAGGAGGGGGGGAAGGTTGAGGAGGAGGAGGAGGAAGGATCTTGTGGAACTAAAGATGGTGGAAGCTTCCAGTTCGAAGTGAAAGCTGTAAACAGTTATTCTCATTTGGATAATGACATGTTTTCTGAACGTGGGTTTTTGTTCTGCCTCGAGGCTCTTAACATTTCTGTCGTCCTCTCATATACCTTTCAGTCGGCAGAAGGAGGAAGGGAACAGAGAGGAAAGAAGGAAATCGTGAGGAAACTGTGGTTCAGATTGGAAGATTGGAAGCCCTTTTCCTATAGAGTTAATTAATGCTGCGGAATCGGGATCTAGCTAACAAACATGATTCAAAACCTCAGGGAGCCGTCATCCAGAACAATACGATCTCTTAACGCAGCAAAGGCTCATCAAAATGTCAACTTTTGACTTAGGAAGAGGAGAGGGGCCCTCTTGTGTAACTTTGTGTTTCATCTCCTCCTCTCCTCTACACTTCTATCTGCCAAACCATCCTCAACGTACTCTCTGCTCTGTCTTTGATAGGCATTGTGTACTGTTTCAGAGTGAAACTTGAGAAACTTGCTCACTGCTCTTGCGTCGCTGGTCTTCATTGAGATTTACGTATCGGCATCAAGGCCTTTTGTCAGAGCTTTAGAGCGAATCTTGACAAATGTGATTTCCAGGGCAGGCTGATTTCCACCTGGGAATTCTACACTCCACAGGAGGCCCTCCTTCACATTTACATGAGTTTTTCCTCCTGGAATCAGACAGAAGGAGGTCTATAGGGGGACGGGTAGTGTGTGTGTGTGTGTGTGTGTGTGTGTGTGTGTGTGTGTGTGTGTGTGTGTGTGTGTGTGTGTGTGTGTGTGTGTGTGTGTGTGTGTGTGTGTGTTTATAGGACCAGGGCCCATAGGGACTGGTGGGTTCTGAGTCCTGGGGACTGGTGGGCTCTGAGTCCTGTGGGACTGGTGAGGCTCTGAGTCCTGTGGGACTGGTGGGGCTCCTATTACTAAGGGACTGGTGGGGCCCTGAGGCCTGGGGGACTGGTGGGGCTCTGAGTCCTTGGGGGGTTGGTGATGCTCTGAGGCCTGGGGTACTGTTTGTGATTGGGGGCCTGGTTGGATCATGCCTTGTTGTGTGCTGTAGGCTCCAACATTGACAGCTGTGGGGATTAAGGCTGGGGAGCTGTGAGGTGGGAGTCCTGGGGGCTGATGGGTGGGAGCCCTGGGGTGCTGTGAGGTGGGAGTCCTGGGGGCTGTGAGGTGGGATTCCTGGGGGCTGATGGGTGGGAGCCCTGGGGTGCTGTGAGGTGGGAGTCCTGGGGGCTGTGAGGTGGGAGTCATGGGGGACTGTGATCTGTGAGTCCTGGGGAGCTGTGAGGTGGGAGTCCTGGGGGCTGTGAGGTGGGAGTCCTGGGGGATGTGAGGTGGGAGTCCTGGGGTCTGTGAGGTGGGAGTCCTGGGGGGCTGTGAGCTGTGAGTCCTGGGGAGCTGTGAGGTGGGGGTCCTGGAGCCTGTGAGGTGGGAGTCCGGGGGTCTGTGAGGTGTGAGTCCTGGGGGGCTGTGAGCTGTGAGTCCTGGGGGGCTGTGAGGTGGGGGTCCTGGGGCCTGTGAGGTGGGAGTCCGGGGGTCTGTGAGGTGTGAGTCCTGGGGGGCTGTGAGCTGTGAGTCCTGGGGGGCTGTGAGGTGGGAGTCCTGGGGGCTGTGAGGTGGGAGTCCTGGGGGGCTGTGAGCTGTGAGTCCTGGGGGGCTGTGAGGTGGGAGTCCTGGGGGGCTGTGAGGTGGGAGCCCTGGGGGCGGGGGCTCCTTGTTACTTGGTTAACACATAAAATTAATTTGACTTAGTGAAAGTATTTTATTATGTGGACCTAACTTTTTCCATGTGGTTTTTCCCTCACAGATTCCATTAAATAATTACCTACTCCTAAATATTTGGTCAAATGGGTTAGGGTTAGGTTGTGTATGGGTTAGGGTTAGGTTGTGTATGGGTTATGGTTAGGTTGTGTATGGGTTAGGGTTAGGTTGTGTATGGGTTGTGGTTAGGTTGTGTATGGGTTAGGGTTAGGCTGGGTATGGGTTAGGTTGTGTATGGGTTAGGGTTAGGTTGTGTATGGGTTAGGTTGTGTATGGGTTAGGGTTAGGTTGTGTATGGGTTAGGGTTAGGTTGTGTATGGGTTAGGTTGTGTATGGGTTAGGGTTAGGTTGTGTATGGGTTAGGGTTAGGTTGTGTATGGGTTATGGTTAGGTTGTGTATGGGTTAGGGTTAGGCTGGGTATGGGTTAGGGTTAGGCTGGGTATGGGTTAGGGTTAGGTTGTGTATGGGATAGGGATAGGTTGTGTATGGGTTAGGGCTAGGTTGTGTATGGGTTAGGGTTAGGTTGTGTATGGGTTAGGGTTAGGTTGTGTATGGGTTAGGGTTAGGTTGTGTATGGGTTAGGGTTAGGTTGTGTATGGGTTAGGGTTATGTTGTGTATGGATTAGGGTTATGGTATGTATGGGTTAGGGTTAGGTTGTGTATGGGTTAGGGTAGGTTGTGTATGGTTTCCTAGAAACAAGTGAGGCTCAACATACCCCACTCTCCCCTACATTAAACACCTGCGCAACTTACCCCACTCTCCACTATGTTAAACACTGACTCAACTTACCCCACTCTCCCCTATGTTAAACACTGACTCAACTTACCCCACTCTCCCCTATGTAAAACACCGACTCAACTTACCCCACTCTCCCCTATGTTAAACACTGACTCAACTTACCCCACTCTCCCCTATGTAAAACACTGACTCAACTTACCCCACTCTCCCCTATGTTAAACACTGACTCAACTTACCCCACTCTCCCCTATGTAAAACACTGACACTTGCATCTGAATCTAGATACTCAGTTCGTGTTTAAGAGTAGTAAATAAGTAGTAGAGAAGACTGAACACTTAGTTTCCTAGACATCAATGAAGAGTCAGGAGAAACTGGAGAAACTCAGAACAACAGATAAACAAACACAGACAGACTCAACAACAACAACAACAACAAGAACACCACTCTTGTCAAGAGGGCGCAACAGCGTCTCCGCTTCCCATAGCGGCTGAAGGAATTCGGCATGCTGCCCCTGGTCCTCTCCAAATACCCATGAGAGCATCTCAATCGGTTTCATCACGGCCCGGTGCGGGAATTGCTCCGGGCAGTAGTATCTCTCTGTTCTACATCATATCCTACTACCTGCCTCTGTGTCCGTCTGTCCAGACACCTCACAGAAGAATCTTTACAGACTAGAGTGCAGGGGTCTCCAACTTTTTTTCTAAAATCCTACTTTGCTCCTTTGAAAAAATAAAACATGTTGCGAGCTAGTTGTTTTTTTTTCTAGCTTTCAAATAGACACATTCTTCTCCTCTCCCCTGCAGCTTTTTCTGGTCCTTCCAGTCCGGTTTTCTGTAAATAAATAATGGTTCCTGAAAAACTCAAACAGGGGGCCTATAATATCTGTGTTTTCCCCATGTTTTCTGCTTGAATTTAAAATCGATATGTTAGATGATAGGTCAAATACACTATTTAGGCTTCCTACTGCTAAGTTTACACCTTCACTATTGCAGGGAAACACTTTGTCCAGGAAGTTGTCTAGAAGGGATTGGATTTATTGTTGGCACATTTTTTTTGTATTTTTCTCAATTTTTCTCGACTTGCAGCATGCAGTTTGTTTGGAGTCGATGCGTCATGATTGAGTATCGCTCTATTCTAGTAGATTGTGATTTTTCTGTGATCTGACAGGGGGGTCAGTTGGATGACTGAACATTCTCTCTTTCTCTCTCTTTCTCTCTCTCTCTCTCTCTGTCTCTCTTTGTCTATCTTTCTCTCTCTCTTTCTCTCTGTCTCTCTCTTTCTCTCTGTCTCTCTCTCTCTCCCTCTCTCTCTCTCTCTCTCTCTCTCTTTGTCTCTCTCTTTCTCTTTGTCTCTCTCTCTCTCTCCTTGTCTCTCTCTATCTATTTGTCTCTCTCTCTCTCTCTCTCTCTCTCTCTCTCTCTAGCTCTCTCTATATTTCTCTCGCTCTCAATTCAGTTCAAATTGAAGGGGCTTTATTGGCATGGGGAAAACGTCTGTCTGTCTGTCTGTCTGTCTGTCTGTCTGTCTGTCCACAGTTGAAGTCGAAAGTACACTTAGGTTGGAGTCATTAAAACTCATTTTTCAACCACTCCAAGTTTCCTGTTAACAAACTATAGTTTTGACAAGTCGGTTAGGACTTGCCAAAACGTACTTTTTGGAGAAATCTCCTCTGGTCTGATGAAATAAAAATCTAACTATTTCGCCATAATGACCATCGTTATGTTTGAAGGAAAAAGAGGGACGCTTGCAAGCCAGAGAACCCCATCCCAACTGTGCTTTGCTGCAGGAGGGACTGGTGCACTTCACAAAATAGATGGCATCATGAGGCTGGAAAATTCTGTGGATATATTGAAGCAACATCTCAAGACATCAGTTAAAGTTTGGTCGCAAATGGGTCTTCCAAATGGACAATAACCCCAAGCATACTTCCAAAGTTGTGGAAAAATGGCTTAAAGACAACACCAAGTCAAGGTATTAGAGTGGCCATCACAAAGCCCTGACCTCAAACCTATAGAACATTTGTGGGCAGAACTGAAAAGGCATGTGCGAGCAAGGAGGCCAACAAACCTGACTCAGTTACACCAGCTCTGACAGGAGGAATGACCTAACATTCACCCAACTCATTGTGGGAAGCTCGTGGAAGGCTACCTGAAACATTTGACCCAAGTTAAACAATTTAAAGGCAATGCTACCAAATACTAATTGAGTGTATGTAAACTTCTGACCCACTGGGAATGTGATGAATGAAATAAAAGCTGAAATAAATCATTCTCTCTACTATTATTCTGACATTTCACATTCTTAAAATAAAGTGGTGATCCTAACTGGCCTAAAACAGGGCATTTTTACTAGGATTAAACGTCAGGAATTGTGAAAAACTGAGTTTAAACGTATTTGGCTAAGCTGTATGTAAACTTCCGACTTTAACTGTATCTACACTAGTATGTGGCCAAAAGTATGTGGCCACCTGCTCATCGAAAATCTAAAAAATCATAGGCATTAATATGGAGTTGGTACCCCCTTTGCTGCTATAACAGCCTCCACTCTTCTGGGAAGGCTTTCCACTAGATGTTGGAACATTGCTGCAGGGACTTGCTTCCATTCAGTCACAAGTCCATTAGTGAGGTTGGGCACTGATGTTGGGCAATTAGACCTGGCTCACAATTGGCATTCCATACGATGGGGTTGAGGTCAGGGGCTCAGTGCAGACCAGTCAAGTTCTTCCACACCTATCAGGACAAACCACTTCTGTATCGACCTCGATTTTTGTGCAAGGGGGGCATTGTCATGCTGAAACAGGAACGGGCCTTGCCTGAACTGTTGCCACAAAGTTGGAAGCACAGAATCACCTAGAGTGTCATTGTATGCTGTAGCGTTAAGATTTCTCTTCACTGGAACCAAGAAAAAAAAGCCCCAGACCATTATTCCTCCTCCACCAAACTTTACAGTTGGCACTATGCATTGGGGCAAGTAGCATTCTCCTGGCTAAACCCCGATTTGTCCGTGAGACTACCAGGTGTCAAAATGTAGACCTCTCCAGCCGACGCTGCTGTTAAAAAACGTTATATATAGACACCATTGGCCTTTATGACAGCTTTGCACACTCTTGCCATTCTCTCAACCAGCCTGCTCTACATTATCAGCCTGGTACCTGGAATACATTTCAATTAACAGGCGTGCCTTGTCAAAAGTTAATTTATGCAATTCCTTTCCTTCTTATTGCGTTTGAGCCAATCAGTTGTGTTGTGACAAGGTAGGGGTGGTATACAGAAGCCCTATTGGGTAAAAGACAAAGTCCATATTATGGCGAGAACAGCTCAAATAAGCAAAGAGAAACGACAGTCCATCATTACTTTAAGACATGAAGGTCAGTCAATCTGGAAAATGTCAAGAACATTGAAAGTTTCTTAAAGTGCATTGACAAAAATTATGATGAAACTGTGGTGACGAAACTGGCTCTCATGAGGACCGCCACAGGAAAGGAAGACCCAGAGTTACCTCAGAGTTAACTGGCTCTCACGAGGACCGCCACAGGAAAGGAAGACCCAGAGTTACCTCAGAGTTAACTGGCTCTCATGAGGACCGCCACAGGATAAGGAGACCCAGAGTTACCTCAAAATTAACTGCACCTAAGATTTCAGCCCAAATAATTGCTTCACAGAGTTCAAGTAACAGACACATGTATGCTTGTGTGTGTTTGTGTGTGTGTGTACATGTGTGTGTGTACGTGTGTGTGTAGTGTGTGTGTAGTGTGTGTACTTGTGTGTTTGTACTTGTGTGTACTTGTGTGTGTGTACTTGTGTGTTTACTTGTGTAAGGCTGATAGTGTAGAACAGGCTGATAGTGTATAACAGGTTGATAGAGTAGAACAGACTGATTGTGTGGAACAGGCTGATAGTATAGAACAGGTTGATAGAGTAGAACAGGCTGATAGTGAGGAACAGGCTGATAGTGTAGAACAGGCTGATAGAGTAGAACAGGTTGATAGTGAGGAACAGGTTGATAGTGAGGAACAGGCTGATAGAGTAGAACAGGCTGATAGTGAGGAACAGGCTGATAGTGTAGAACAGGCTGATAGTGTATAACAGGCTGATAGAGTAGAACAGGCTGATAGTGAGGAACAGGCTGATAGTGTATAACAGGCTGATAGAGTAGAACAGGCTGATAGTGTATAAAAGGCTGATAGTGAGCTAAACGACTATCGCCACGTAGCACTCACATCTGTCATCATGAATTGCTTTGAGAGACTAGTCAAGGATCATATCACCTCCACCCTACCTGACACCCTAGACCCACTCCAATTTGCTTACCGCCCAAATAGGTAAGTCAAATCAAATCAAATCAAATGTATTTATATAGCCCTTCGTACATCAGCTGATATCTCAAAGTGCTGTACAGAAACCCAGCCTAAAACCCCAAACAGCAAGCAATGCAGGTGTAGAAGCACGGTGGCTAGGAAAAACTCCCTAGAAAGGCCAAAACCTAGGAAGAAACCTAGAGAGGAACCAGGCTATGTGGGGTGGCCAGTCCTCTTCTGGCTGTGCCGGGTGGAGATTATAACAAAACATGGTCAAGATGTTCAAATGTTCATAAATGACCAGCATGGTTGAATAATAATAAGGCAGAACAGTTGAAACTGGAGCAGCAGCACAGTCAGGTGGACTGGGGACAGCAAGGAGTCATCATGTCAGGCATTCCTGGGGCATGGTCCTAGGGCTCAGGTCCTCCGAGAGAGAGAAAGAAAGAGAGAATTAGAGAGAGCATATGTGGGATGGCCAGTCCTCTTCTGGCTGTGCCGGGTGGAGATTATAACAGAACATGGCCAAGATGTTCAAATGTTCATAAATGACCAGCATGGTCGAATAATATTAAGGCAGAACAGTTGAAACTGGAGCAGCAGCACAGCCAGGTGGACTGGGGACAGCAAGCAGTCATCATGTCAGGTAGTCCTGGGGCATGGTCCTAGGGCTCAGGTCCTCCGAGAGAGAGAAAGAGAGAAGGAGAGAATTAGAGAACGCACACCTAGATTCACACAGGACACCGAATAGGACAGGAGAAGTACTCCAGATATAACAAACTGACCCTAGCCCCTAGCCCTAGTAAACAGACGACGCAATCTCAACCACACTGCACACTGCCCTAACCCATCTGGACAAGAGGAATACTTATGTAGGAATGCTGTTCATCGAATACAGCTCAGCATTTAACACCATAGTACCCTCCAAACTCGTCATTAAGCTCGAGAACCTGGGACATGACCCCGCCCTGTGCAACTGGGTCCTGGACTTTCTGACGGGCCGCCCCCAGGTGGTGAAGGTAGGAAACAGCCTCTCCACATCGCTGATCCTCAACACTGGGTTCCCATAAGGGTGCGTTCTGAGCCCTCTCCTGTACTCCCTGTTCACCCATGACTGCGTGGCCATGCACGCCTCCAACTCAATCATCAAGTTTGCAGACGACAATACGGTGGTTTGCTTGATTACCAACAACGACGAGATGGCCTACAGGGAGGAGGTGAGGGCCCACTGAGTGTGGTGTCAGGAAAATAACCTCACACTCAACGTCAACAAAACAAACAAAGGAGATGATCATGGACTACAGGAAACAGCAGAGGGAGCACACATCGACGAGACAGTAGTGGAGAAGGTGGAAAGTTTTAAGTTCCTCGGCGTACACATCATGGACAAACTGAATTGGTCCACCCACACAACTAGCGTGGTGAAGCAGGCTAAGCAGCGCCACTTCAACCTCACGTGGCTGTAGAAATTTGGCTTGTCACCAAAAACACTCACAAACTTTTACAGATGCGCAATCGAGAGCATCCTGTTGGGCTGTATCACCTCCTGGTACGGCAACTGCTCCACCCACAACCTTAAGGCTCTCCAGAGGGTAGTGAGGTCTGCACAACGCATCACTGGGGGCAAACTACCTGCCCTCCAGGACACCTACACCACCCGATGTCGCAGGAAGGCCAGAAATATCATCAAGGGCAACAACCACCCGAGCCACTGCCTGTTCACCCCGCTATCATCCAGAAGGCGAGGTCAGTACAGGTGCATCAAAGTAGGGACAGAGAGACTGAAAAACAGCTTCTATCTCAAGGCCATCAGACTGTTAAACAGCCATCACTAACACTGAGTATATACTGTACTCTATACCATCTACTGAATCTTGCCTCTGCCTTTCGGCCATCGCTCATACACATGTTAATATGTACAATTGTGTGCATTAGGTAGTTGTTGTGAAATTGTTAGATTACTTGTTAGATATTACTGCACGGTCGGAACTAGAAGCACAAGCATTTCGCAACACTCGCATTAAAATCTGCTAACCATGTGTATGTGACAAATACAATTTGATTTGATTTGATAATGTAGAACAGGTTAATAATGTAAAACAGGCTGATAGTGATAGGTTTGTCACACCTTAATCCACCTGTCGTGTCAGATTTTGAAAATATGCTTTACAGCGAAAGCAATCCAAGCGTTTGTGTAAGTTTATTGATCGCTTCACAAAATACCATGTACATCTAGCATCAAGTAGCTTGGTCACGAAAATCAGAAAAGCAATCAAATAAATCGTTTACCTTTGATGATCTTCGGATGTTTTCAATCACGAGACTCCCAGTTACATAATAAATGTTCCTTTTGTTCCATAAAGATTATTTTTATATCCAAAATACCTCCGTTTGTTTGGCGCGTTATGTTCAGAAATCCACAGGAACGCAAATAGTCTTCATAATGTCCACAGATGTCAAACGTTTTTTATAGTCAATCCTCAGGTTGTTTTTAAAATATACACTGCTCAAAAAAATAAAGGGAACACTGAAATAACACATCCTAGATCTGAATGAATGAAATATTCTTATTAAATACTTTTTTCTTTCAACATAGTTGAATGTGCTGACAACAAAATCACACAAAAAATATCAATGACCACACCATGACTGACCCACCGCCAAACCGGTCATGCTGGAGGATGTTGCAGGCAGCAGAACGTTCTCCATGGCGTCTCCAGACTATCACGTCTGTCACATGTGCTCAGTGTGAACCTGCTTTAATCTGTGAAGAGCACAGGGCGCCAGTGGCGAATTTGCCAATCTTGGTGTTCTCTGGTAAATGCCAAACGTCCTGCACGGTGTTGGGGAGTAAGCACAACCCCCACCTGTGGACGTCGGGCTCTCATACCACCTTCATGGAGTCTGTTTCTGACCGTTTGAGCAGACACATGCACATTTGTGGCCTGCTGGAGGTCATTTTGCAGGGCTCTGGCAGTGCTCCTCCTGCTCCTCCTTGCACAAAGGAGGAGGTAGCGGTCCTGCTGCTGGGTTGTTGCCCTCCTACGGCCTCCTCCACGTCTCCTGAAGTACTGGCCTGTCTCCTGGTAGCGCCTCCATGGTCTGGACACTACGCTGACAGACACAGCAAACCTTCTTGCCACAGCTCGCATTGATTAGCCATCCTGGATGAGCTGCACTACCTGAGCCAATAATATGCATATATTAGCAACTGAGACTGAGGTGCAGGCCATTTAGTTTGGCCAACTTATTCATCCAAGCTACTCAATACTGCCCCCCAGGCCATAAGAAGTTAACAAAAGGCTAAGCTGTGTTTTGCTATATTGCACTTGTGATTTCATGAATATAAAGATTTTTAGTAATATTATTTTAATGTGGCGCTATGCAATTCAGCGGGTGTTGATGACAATTATCCCGTTAACGGGATGGCAGCAATAAGAAGTTAATGAACATGCACCTGTGTAACGGTCGTTAAGACACTAACAGCTTGCAGACGGTAGGCAATTAAGGTCACAGTTATGAAAAATTAGGACACTACAGAGGCCTTTCTACTGACAGAAAAGCACCAAAAGAAAGATGCCTAGGATCCCTGCTCATCTGCGTGAACGTGCCTTAGGCATGCTGCAAGGTGGCATGAGGACTGCAGATGTGACCAGGGCAATACATTGCAATGTCCGTACTGTGAGACGCCTAAGAAAGAGCTACAGGGAGACAGGACGGACAGCTGATTGTCCTCGCAGTGGCAGACCACGTGAAACAACACCTGCACAGCATTGGTACATCCGCACATCACACCTGCGGGGCAGATACAGGATGGCAACAACAACTGCCCGAGTTACACCAGGAATGCACAATCCCTCCAACAGTGCTCAGACTGTCCGCAATAGGCTGAGAGTCTGGACTGAGGGCTTGTAGGCCTGTTGTAAGGCAGGTCCTCACCAGACATCACCTGCAACAATGCCGGCTATGGGCACAAACCCACCGTTGCTGGATCAGACAGGACTGACAAAAAGTGCTCTTCACTGACGAGTCGTGGTTTTTTCTCATCAGGGGTGATGGTCGGATTCATGTTCATCATCATCAAAGGAATGAGCGTTACACCGAGGGCTTTACTCTGGAGCGGGATCGATTTGGAGGTGGAGGGTCCATCATGGTCTGGGTCGGTGTGTCACTGCATCATCGGACTGAGCTTGATGTCATTGCAGTCAATCTCAACGCTGTGCGTTACAGGGAAGACATCCAAAATCTGGCAAATCTGGTGCAGTCCATGAGGACGAGATGCACTGCAGTGCTTAATGCAGCTGGTGGCCACACCAGATACTGACTGTTATTTAGATTTTGACCCCCCCCTTTGTTCAGGGACACATTATTCAAATTCTGTTAGTCACATGTCTGTGGAACTTGCTCAGTTTATGTCTTAGTTGTTGAATCTTGTGTCATGACTGTCCTGATCAGGTCAGGTTACAGGAGACCACAACCCTACAGATTATCTCTTAACAGAGGAGGAGAGATCTAGGGGTCTGAAGATGTGGGGGTTTAATGATCCCTCACGTCCCTGGTAAATCTCAGGCCACAGACACGTTCCTTTGTCCTGTTACTATGGAGAACCAGCCTCAGAACATTAAACATGAAATAAAGGGACTTTGGAACAATGGTTTCCGTCAGCCACAATGGTGGTCATGACGATGGATGGAATATGAAAATGTATGTCATTTGGTGGTCATGACGATAGATAGAATATGAAAATGTTTGTCATTTTTGTTTTTTTTATTAAAGGTTAATAGATGACGTTATTACGAAAACATTGTAACATGAAGAGTTTTCCTTGTATACGTTTGATGTTTATACATTGTACGTTGTGTGGAAAATGTCCAAATCAAAGGGAATGTTTTGGTAAAGACGAAATGTGAAGTTATCTAAAATTGGATTTGAGTAAAATCTGGACCTTGCCTCATTAACTTGGTAGGACCAGAGAATTGCCTAAAGGTGGTTACGCCCACTTCTGACCCAAGGGTATAAAACCTGTGAGTAAAGAATTTACAGAGAAGACTACATGACCCAAGCTGCAGCCAAGGTCTAAAAAGTCAACAAACCCAAAACGCAACGCAAGTTTGAAGACAAAGAAATATTTTTCTACCCAAGCTACAGATGAGTAGCTGTGTCAAGGCGGGGGAATTCAAGACGAACCACCTAGCCTCCAACTCCCATCGAATCGTGGTATCTACACTGTTTCATTGCAACGCTGTGAGCTCTGAGCTACAGAGCTGTCTGTCCTCAGAAGACCCCTTCCAGAACAAGGGTGAGGGAACAGACTCCTAAGCCAAAAGGACACTGACATCGGGAGGACGATCAGAAAGGTGCGCCGGAGAAGTGCGTCATCGAGCAGCCTGAACGGTCCCCTGAACGGTCCACGCAGAGAATCTTCGGAGACCTCCCCCACGTAACTACATCATTATATTCTGACCCATAAGAGCGGCAGTTTGGGGCAAGGCTAGGGTTAGAATAGCATAGTTGACAAATTCAGCCAAGTGTATATTTCTCTCGTTTATTTTTTCTCTCTCTCTTAGAAATCCCCATTTTGGGTGACACGCGCCATAGTGTGTTGGCCCGTTATACTAAGTTCCAATCAATAGCCTAGAATGTGTTTTGTCTATGTGTATCTTTTCTCATCATTTTATCTTTTTAGTAAATAAATATTCAACTAAGATTGGTGTGGTACGAATTCATTGGTGAGACCCGGGTCTGTGCAGATTCACAGACTATACGACTTTCAGAACGAGATGGTAACTGGTTAATTAGCGACTGTAAATTCGATATTCTGATATTCTTTGAGTTAATTTGGGAAATAGAACCTCAATAAAAACGTATTGTCCCATGGTGCCCCAGGTTAATGAGTTAATAATTGCTTGATTCAGTTAATCACGCAATTAGAAACTTTTAATCATTCGATGAAAACACATTAACGTCACGGCACTTGTGATGTTCAATCAAATATTTATGCTTTTTGTTGAAAATAAACGCAGTTGACAGTGAGACAAAGTAAAAAAAAAAAAAATGCTGAGTTTATAAACCCCCATGATCTCATCAATAGCAATGACCATGAGACTTTCTTTCTACACAGAGAGAGAGAGAGAGGCAGCTAGAGGTGTGGGGCAGCTAGAGTCAGGGTTTCTTCAAGAACTCTAATGTCAGTGTTCAGAGGTAGTCTAGTCAGGGTTTCTTCAAAAACTTTACTGTCAGTGTTCAGAGGTAGTATTCTATTTTATCTTTCCGGGGGTCTACTAATTAAACCAGTGCCCAAACAGACCAGGGCTCAGGGGGATGAGAGGTACAGGGGAGTTAGAAGGTGAATCTGCAATGAGAAGAGAGAGAGAGAGAGAGAGAAGATGGTACATCTGCTATGCAAAGCAGGGAGAAATCCTCCAGCTGCCTGCACCTTATCTGCAAAACATTTAATCTACCTCAGTATCGGAGAAGGGTTGACAGAAATGCCTTTATTTTTCATAATCCTCTCCACTCTCCCTCTCCTCTCCCTCTCCTCCTGTCTCTCTCCTCTCCCCTCTCCCTCTCCTTCTCCTGTCTCTCCCCTCTCCCTCTCCTCCTCCTGTCTCTCTCCTCTCCCCTCTCCGTCTCCTTCTCCTATCTCTCCCCTCTCCCTATCTTCTCCCTCTCCTCCTGTCTCTCTCCTCTCCATTCTCCCTCTCCTTCTCCTGTCTCTCCCCTCTCCCTCTCCTCCTCCTATCTCTCTCCTCTCCCCTCTCCCTCTCCTTCTCCTGTCTCTCCCCTCTCCCTCTCCCTCTCCCTCTCCTCTCCCTCTCCTCCTGTCTCTCTCCTCTCCCCTCTCCTTCTCCTGTCTCTCCCCTCTCCCTCTCCTCCTCCTGTCTCTCTCCCCTCTCCTCTCCCTCTCCTCCTGTCTCTCTCCTCTCCCCTCTCCCTCTCCTTTTCCTGTCTCTCTCCTCTCCCCTCTCCCTCTCCTTCTCCTGTCTCTCCCCTCTCCTCTCTCCTCCTCCTGTCTCTCTCCTTTCCCCTCTTCCTCTCCTTCTCCTGTCTCTCCCCTCTTCCTCTCCTTCTCATTCTCCTGTCTCTCTCCTCTGCCCTCTCCCTCTCCTTCTCCTGTCTCTCTCCTCTCCCCTCTCCCTCTCCTTCTCCTGTCTCTCTCCTTTCCCCTCTTCCTCTCCTTCTCCTTCTCCTGTCTCTCCCCTCTTCCTCTCCTTCTCCTTCTCCTGTCTCTCTCCTCTGCCCTCTCCCTCTCCGTCTCCTGTCTCTCGCCTCTCCCCTCTCCCCCTTCTTCTCCTGTCTCTCTCCTCTCCCCTCTCCCTCTCCTTCTCCTGTCTCTCTCCTCTCCCCTCTCCCTCTCCTTCTCCTGTCTCTCCCCTCTCCCTCTCCTTCTCCTGTCTCTCTCCTCTCCCCTCTCCTCTCCCCTCTCCTTCTCCTGTCTCTCTCCTCTCCCCTCTCCTTCTCCTGACTCTCTCCTCTCCCTCTCCTTCTCCTGTCTCTCTCCTCTCCCCTCTCCCTCTCCCCTCTCCTGTCTCTCTCCTCTCCCCTCTCCCCTCTCCTTCTCCTGTCTCTCCCATCTCCCTCTCCTTCTCCTGTCTCTCTCCTCTCCCCTCTCCCTCTCCTGTCTCTCTCCTATCCCATCTCCCTCTCCTTCTCCTGTCTCTCTCCTCTCCCCGCTCCTTCTCCTGTCTCTCCCCTCTCCCTCTCCTTCTCCTGTCTCTCCCCTCTCCCTCTCCTTCTCCTGTCTCTCTCCTCTCCCCTCTCCCTCTCCTTCTCCTGTCTCTCTCCTCTCCCCTCTCCCTCTCCTTCTCCTGTCTCTCTCCTTTCCCCTCTTCCTCTCCTTCTCCTTCTCCTGTCTCTCCCCTCTTCCTCTCCTTCTCCTTCTCCTGTCTCTCTCCTCTGCCCTCTCCCTCTCCGTCTCCTGTCTCTCGCCTCTCCCCTCTCCCCCTTCTTCTCCTGTCTCTCTCCTCTCCCCTCTCCCTCTCCTTCTCCTGTCTCTCTCCTCTCCCCTCTCCCTCTCCTTCTCCTGTCTCTCCCCTCTCCCTCTCCTTCTCCTGTCTCTCTCCTCTCCCCTCTCCTCTCCCCTCTCCTTCTCCTGTCTCTCTCCTCTCCCCTCTCCTTCTCCTGACTCTCTCCTCTCCCTCTCCTTCTCCTGTCTCTCTCCTCTCCCCTCTCCCTCTCCCCTCTCCTGTCTCTCTCCTCTCCCCTCTCCCCTCTCCTTCTCCTGTCTCTCCCATCTCCCTCTCCTTCTCCTGTCTCTCTCCTCTCCCCTCTCCCTCTCCTGTCTCTCTCCTATCCCATCTCCCTCTCCTTCTCCTGTCTCTCTCCTCTCCCCGCTCCTTCTCCTGTCTCTCCCCTCTCCCTCTCCTTCTCCTGTCTCTCCCCTCTCCCTCTCCTTCTCCTGTCTCTCTCCTCTCCCCTCTCCCTCTCCTTCTCCTGTCTCTCTCCTCTCCCCTCTCCTTCTCCTGTCTCTCCCCTCTCCCTCTCCTTCTCCTGTCTCTCCCCTCTCCATCTCCTTCTCCTGTCTCTCTCCTCTCCCCTCTCCTTCTCCTGTCTCTCTCCTCTCCCCTCTCCCTCTCATTCTCCTGTCTCTCTCCTCTCCCCTCTCCCTCTCCTTCTCCTGTCTCTCCCCTCTCCCTCTCCTTCTCCTGTCTCTCTCCTCTCCCCTCTCCTTCTCCTGTCTCTCCCCTCTCCTTCTCCTTCTCCTTCTCCTGTCTCTCTCCTCTCCCCTCTCCCGCTCCTTCTCCTGTCTCTCCCCTCTCCCTCTCCTTCTCCTGTCTCTCTCCTCTCCCTCTCCTTCTCCTGTCTCTCTCCTCTCCCTCTCCTTCTCCTGTCTCTCTCCTCTCCCTCTCCTTTCTCATCTCTCCTCCTCCTGTGTCTTTCCTTTCTCCGTCTCCTCTCCCTCTCCCTTTCCTCCTGTTTCTCTCTCCGTTCTCTTACTCCCTTCTCTCTCCCCACTCTGCCTTCCCTATATCCTTCCTTATCCATATTCCATGAAGGAGCTCGGGAGGTATGACATTGTGTGAGACTAATCCACCCCTGGAAATTTAGTCAGATTAAAATGTCCGCTTCACTGCCTCATAATTCTCTTCCTATTGATTTCCCAGGTCCAAATGCAAGTCAACAACGCACCGGTACATTTCTGGTGTTGCATTAATAACTGGTTGTCCGTCTACTGAAAGACTTTACAAATGCCTACGCAGGAGATCGTTCAGCAGGTTTTGTACGAGTCCCCGGGATGATATCCAATTTCCTTGATAGTGCACTAGGTTTCCCTATGGGCCCTGGTCATAAGTAGTGCACTAGGTTTCCCTATGGGCCCTGGTCAAAAGTAGTGCACTAGGTTTCCCTATGGGCCCTGGTCAAAAGTAGTGCACTAGGTTTCCCTATGGGCCCTGGTCAAAAGTAGTGCACTAGGTTTCCCTATGGGCCCTGGTCAAAAGTAGTGCACTATAAAGGGAATAGCGTAATATAAACTCATAAAAACTGTGTTTATTTTCAGCAAACTTAACATGTGTAAATATTTGTATGAACATAACAAGATTCAACAACTGAGACATAAACTGAACAAGTTCCTCAGACATGTGACTAAAATAAATGGAATAATGTGTCCCTGAACAAAAGGGGGGTCAAAATCAAAAGTAACAGCCAGTATCTGGTGTGTCCACCAGCTGCATTAAGTACTGCAGTCCATGCAGTCCTCCTCTTCATGGACTGCACCAGATTGGCCAGTTCTTGCTGTTAGATGTTACCCCACTCTTCCACGAAGGCACCTGCAAGTTCCTGGACATTTCTGGGGGGAACGGCCGAAGCCCTCACCCTCCGATCCAACAAGTCCCAGACGTGCTCAATGGGATTGAGATCCGGGCTCTTAGCTGGCCATGGCAGAACATTGACATTCCTGTCTTGCAGGAAATCACACACAGAACGGGCAGTATGGCTGGTGGCATTGTCGTGCTGGAGGGTCATGTCAGGATGAGCCTGTAGGATACCAGATGAGGGAGGAGGATGTCTTTCCTGTAACGCATAGCATTGAGATTGCCTGCAATGACAACAAGCTCAGTCGATGATGCTGTGACACACCGCCCCAGACCATGACGGACCCTCCACCTCCAAATCGATCCCGATCCAGAGTACAGGCCTCGGTATAACGCTCATTCCTTCGACGATAAACGCGAATCAGGCCATCACCCCTGAAGAAACAAAACTGCGACTCGTCAGTGAAGAGCACTTTTAGCCAGTCCTGTCTGGTAAAGCCACGGTGGGTTTGTGCCCATGATTTGTTGCCGGTGATGTCTGGTGAGGACCTGCCTTACAACAGGCCTTCAAGCCCTCAGTCCAGAGATCTAAGTAACGGCCATTTTCATATGACGGTGGAGACAGAACTAAAACAACAACCTGATAATGGAAGTCTGTCTACTCGTTGGTAATGATCTTTAAACTTGGAATATCCTGGAGATTACGTCACTAGTGTTGATTGTTTTTGAGTGTGGATGAAGCATCAAGCCCTTACTTGAAATGAATAGAAATTAAAACTGGATGGTGTTCCGATATAGATGGGAGGGGTTGAGGGGAGCTGATGGATTGGACTAAAAATACACAAAAAATAACTAATGTCAAATATAATGTTTCTGTATAATATGCAGTGCATTAGGAAAGTATTCAGACCCTTTGACTTTTTCCACATTTTGTTACGTTACAGCCGTATCCTAAAATGGATTAAATTAATACAAATCCTCATCAGTCTACACACAATACTCCATAATGACATCACAATACCCCATAATGACATCATAATACCCCATAATGACATCACAATACCCCATAATGACATCACAATACCCCATTATGACATCACAATACCCCATAATGACAAAGTGAAAACAGAAATGTTTGCTAATTTGTAAAAGATAAAAACTGAAACGCCTTAAGTATTCAGACCCTTTGCTATGAAACTTGAAATTGAGCTCAGGTGCATCCTGTTTCCGTTGATCATCCTTATCATGTTTCCATTGATCATCCTTATCATGTTTCCGTTGATCATCCTTATCATGTTTCCATTGATCATCCTTATCATGTTTCCATTGATTATCCTTATCATGTTTCCATTGATCATCCTTATCATGTTTCCATTGATCATCCTTATCATGTTTCCATTGATCATCCTTATCATGTTTCCATTGATCATCCTTATCATGTTTCCATTGATCATCCTTATCATGTTTCCGTTGATCATCCTTATCATGTTTCCGTTGATCATCCTTATCATGTTTCCATTGATCATCCTTATCATGTTTCCATTGATCATCCTTATCATGTTTCCATTGATCATCCTTATCATGTTTCCGTTGATCATCCTTATCATGTTTCCATTGATCATCCTTATCATGTTTCCATTGATCATCCTTATCATGTTTCCGTTGATCATCCTTATCATGTTTCCATTGATCATCCTTATCATGTTTCCATTGATCATCCTTATCATGTTTCCATTGATCATCCTTATCATGTTTCCATTGATCATCCTTATCATGTTTCCATTGATCATCCTTGATTGGAATCCAGCTGTGGTCAATTCAATTGATTGGACATGATTTGGAAAGGTGCACACAACTGTCTATTTAAGGTCCCACAGTTGACAGTGCATGTCAGAGCAAAAACCAAGCCATGAGACCGAAGGAATTATCCGTAGAGATCTGAGACAGGGTTGTGTCAAGACACAAATCTGGGGAAGGGTACCAAAACATTTCTGCAGCATTGAAGGTCCCCAAACACAGCGGCCTTCATCATTCGTAAATGGAAGAAGTTTAGAACCACCAAGACTCTTCCTAGAGGCAGCTGCCCGGCCAAACTGGGCAATCGGGGAAGAAGTGCCTTGGTCAGGGAGGTGACCAAGAACCCGATGGTCTGTCTGTCAGAGCTCTAGAGTCCTTCTGTGAAAATAGAAGAACCTTCCAGAAGGACAACCATCTCTGCATCACTCAACCAATCAGGCCTTTATGTTAGAGTGGCCAGATGAAAGCCATTCCTCAGTAAAATGCACATAGCACCCAGTTTTTAGTTTGCCAAAAGGCACCTAAAGGACACTCAGACCATGAGAAACATGATTCTCTGGTCTGATGAAACCAAGATTGAACACTTTGGCCAATCTTCATGTTTGGAGGAAACCTGGCACCATCCCTACGGTGAAGCATGGTGGCGGCAGCATCATGCTGTGTGGATGTTTTTTCAGCGGCAGGGAGACTAGTCAGGATTGAGGGGAAAGATGAACGGAGCAAAGTACAGAGAGATCCTTGATGAAAACCTGCTCCAGAGCACTCAGGACCTCAGACTGGGGTTCACCTTCCAACAGGACAATGACCCTAAGCACACAGCCAAGACAATGCATCAGTGGCTCCGGGACAAGTCTCTGAATGTCCTTGCCAGGGTCTGAATGCTTCTTTACATGTGATATATCCGTTTTTCATTTTTAACATATTTTCAAAAATAAAATAAAAACAGTTTTTGCTTTTTTTTTGTAGGGTATTGCGTGTACAATGATGAGGGAAAAAAATCAATTTTAGAATAAGGCTGTAACTTAACCAAATCTAAAAACAATCATCATCTTTCTCGAATTCACTGTGTATGCATGTGCTTTACTCCAACTACATTTACGGTGCGGAGAAAATGTATGTAAAATATATGAAAACATCTGGCCACAGATTCTACCCAAATTAAACAACCTTTCCAGCACTATTGATGTGTATTGCTTTGAACTGAATAAATTGGTAGGACACATTTTACATACAATATTTTATGAAAATAATAAATGAGCCACATTGAACAAAAAATGAAGGGCGGTCGACACACCGTATGAGAGACAGAGTTTTACTGTCAGGAATTTTACTAACATCTCACTCTGGTTTTTGATGTTCCTGGCCACAGATTCTCCCATGGTCCTCATGACTACCACATTTTTACTTTCGTTGACATGTAGGACCCTAAAGATGTGTCGGCCATGAACATAAGCTTAGAGGAATTGATAGGCCTGTTCCGTGTATTCTACAGCTGTTATGCTGGGAGGTAGATGTTCAGTCTCCCATGTCCTCAGCTTTTCTCCACCGAACAAAGGAACATGATGCCTTTTATAACCCCCCCACCTTAGCCCGGGGTTGACCAATCAGAAGTCCTTGCAGTACAACTGGAGCAATTGCCAAAAAACAAGTATCCTGCTCCAGACTCAATGTACAGAATGTAGCAGTGGTGTGGGGCCTGTGCTTTGGAAAAGTGGGTGGGGTTATATCCTTCCTGTTTTGCCCTGTCCGGGGGTGTCATCGGATGGGGCCACAGTGTCTCCTGACCCCTCCTGTCTCAGCCTCCAGTATTTATGCTGCAGTAGTTTGTGTCGGGGGGCTAGGGTCAGTTTGTTATATCTGGAGTACTTCTCCTGTCCTATTCGGTGTCCTGTGTGAATTTAAGTGTGCTCTCTCTAATTCTCTCTTTCTTTCTCTCTCTCGGAGGACCTGAGCCCTAGGACCATGCCTCAGGACTACCTGACATGATGACTCCTTGCTGTCCCCAGTCCACCTGGCCGTGCTGCTGCTCCAGTTTCAACTGTTCTGCCTTATTATTATTGGACCATGCTGGTCATTTATGAACATTTGAACATCTTGGCCATGTTCTGTTATAATCTCCACCCGGCACAGCCAGAATAGGACTGGCCACCCCACATAGCCTGGTTCCTCTCTAGGTTTCTTCCTAGGTTTTGGCCTTTCTAGGGAGTTATTCCTAGCCACCGTGCTTCTTCTACACCTGCATTGCTTGCTGTTTGGGGGTTTTAGGCTGGGTTTCTGTACAGCACTTTGAGATATCAGCTGATGTACGAAGGGCTATATAAATACATTTGATTTGATTTGATTTAGCACACGTAGCGGATTTCTGAGATCAGGACTGACATTGTTAGTCCTCTCATCCTCTCGTCCTCTCGTCGTGTATTTATCTTCAAAATATTTTTATACCACGGAGTCCCTGTGTCACGTCCAGGACCCTTGGTTCTTCTCAGGGGCTCCTCCATCTGGCTTCCCTTTATACACTTGCAAGTTCCACGCATATGATGAAGCAACATTACAGGCAGCCCTGATCTTGATTCCATATTTTGTAGGTTTAGAAGGTATGTACTGCCTGAAGGGGCAGAGGCCCCTAAATGGCATAAGCTGGTCCTCAAATGTAACGTTGGGCCCAGGGTTTTAAAACAGGGGAAGGCCGTCCACCCACTTGTCCCACACTGACCTGATTGCAGCTAGCTTGTCTCTCTGCACTGATCTGATAGCAGCTAGCTTGTCTCTCTGCACTGACCTGATTACAGCTAGCTTGTCTCTCTGCACTGACCTGATAGCAGCTAGCTTGTCTCTCTGCACTGACCTGATTACAGCTAGCTTGTCTCTCTGCACTGACCTGATAGCAGCTAGCTTGTCTCTCTGCACTGACCTGATAGCAGCTAGCTTGTCTCTCTGCACTGACCTGATAGCAGCTAGCTTGTCTCTCTGCACTGACCTGATTACAGCTAGCTTGTCTCTCTGCACTGACCTGATTACAGCTAGCTTGTCTCTCTGCCTCCGAGCTGGTAGTGATGTCTCGGTTTTTAAAGCCTGGAAATAATGTGGAAGTTTTCCAGAGACATTGTTTCACTGAAAAGTTATCTGCCAGTTTCTGCATCCCACAGGGATTCTGTGGATTCCCCCATTGGATCTGAAAACACCAGCAAGGATAAGAACCCCAACGTATGCATGTATATTAATTTGCCAATTTCTCCTGCCATCTCTCTCCAAAAACACGCCTTCCATACAAATTAGTATTTTTGGATGATGTCTGGGATAGACATTTCAAAAAAAGACTTTATGTCCTGCTCATGAGTAACCGCCAACAGTTTAGGCCCTGGCTGCATTATTATCACATTGGCAGCCATGCGGATGGCTCATTCCTTGGGCAGGAAGACCATTCAATTTCACTATTTTCTGACATCCATATTTCTCCTCCTACAATCTGCTGATGAGATGGTTGCTGACGGGCTGATCCTGGGGCTGTCTGAGGGTCAATCTCATCCTCTTCCTCCATCTCACTGTCAGACTCTGAAATGACAGAGACACGATCCTCATGTTCTGAAAAATCTTCATCTTCCAAAGTGGAAGACGCTCCTTCCACACTAGCTTCTCTCTCTGAAGACGCTCCTTCCAGACTAGCTTCTCTCTCTGAAGATGCTCCTTCCAGACTAGCTTCTCTCTCTGAAGACGCTCCTTCCACACTAGCTTCTCTCTCTGAAGACGCTCCTTCCACACTAGCTTCTCTCTCTGAAGACGCTCCTTCCACACTAGCTTCTCTCTCTGAAGACGCTCCTTCCACACTAGCTTCTCTCTCTGAAGACGCTCCTTCCACACTAGCTTCTCTCTCTGAAGACGCTCCTTCCGCACTAGCTTCTCTCTCTGAAGACGCTCCTTCCAGACTAGCTTCTCTCTCTGAAGACGCTCCTTCCGCACTAGCTTCTCTCTCTGAAGACGCTCCTTCCACACTAGCTTCTCTCTCTGAAGACGCTCCTTCCACACTAGCTTCTCTCTCTGAAGACGCTCCTTCCGCACTAGCTTCTCTCTCTGAAGACGCTCCTTCCACACTAGCTTCTCTCTCTGAAGACGCTCCTTCCACACTAGCTTCTCTCTCTTTTTTAAGGCCCTCTGAGCAGAGATTATTTTTGCAATACTGATTGTGGTAAGGAGCCACACATGCAAAGCTATTTATTTGCTGTGTCTCTCCCCCAATTTGCTCCTGGCTGGTAGAGAGAAATAGAGTATTGGGAAAATACTGCATTTTTTACAATGTATCTAAATAATGTATTGAAATAATGTATTGAAATAATGTATTGAAATAATGTATTGAAATAATGTATTGAAATAATGTATTGAAATAATGTATCTAAATAATGTATTGAAATAATGTATTGAAATAATGTATTGAAATAATGTATTGTAATAACATTGATGCTTGTTCCCGCAAGACATTGTGTAGTTTCACACACTACAAAGGGGAAAGAGTGCGAGAAAAGCGTGAGACAGGCAGACAGGTCAGGGAGACAGACAGGGAGACAGGCAGGAAGACAGGCTGACAGGCAGGGAGACAGGCAAACAGGTCAGGGAGACAGACAGGGAGACAGGCAGGGAGACAGGCTGACAGGTCAGGGAGACAGGTAGACACGCAGGGAGACAGGCAAACAGGTCAGGGAGACAGGCAGACAGGTCAGGGAGACAGGCAGACAGGTCAGGGAGACAGGTAGACAGGTCAGGGAGACATGCAGACAGGTCAGGGAGACAGGCAAACAGGTCAGGGAAAAAGCCAGGTTATTGGTGCTATGTTGAAACAGCAGGCCCAGGGAGGAGAAGGACAGGGTGAAGGCACACAGCAAACCTTTCTGTTTCATTTTTACTTGTTTTCAATGAAACAGACACTTTTCCACATGTTTATTACCCTCAGGTCCAGTGGACCCCGGCACCACATATGTAATATAGATGTGTAGCGAGGTACACAGTTTGCACTCAATGAAAATGTCTCCTTGTACTTATTCTTCACAGATGCACAACGTTAAATAGATGGATGCCACAATATTAAAGCTGATCTATCCCCTCAAAAATAATGATAACAATAATGAGAATAATGGTGCTAATCATGATTATAATAATAGTAAAGTAATAATAATGATAAGAAAGATAATTATAATAATAATGATAATAATAATAATAATAATGACATTAATAATAATGATACTTATAATAATGATGATAATAATAATGAGAATAATGGTGCTAATCATTATAAAAATAATAGTAAAGTAATAATAATGATAATATTAGTAATGTTAATAATGATAATAATGATGATGATGCTAATGACAATAATGATAATGATAATATCAGTAATGTTAATAATGATAATAATGTTAATGATGATAATGATAATAGTAATAATGATAATATTAGCAATGTTAATAATGATAATAATGATAATGATAATACTAATAATAATGATAATATTAGTAATTTTAATGATTATAATAATGATAATATTAGTAATGGCAATAATGATAATAATGATAATCACGATAATGATAATACAAATAATGATACTATTAGTAATGTTAACAATGATAATGATGATAATGATGATAATAGTAGTAATGTCAATAATGATAATAATGCCAATGATGATAATGATAATAATGATAATAATAGTAATATCAGTAATGTTAATAATTATAATAAAGATAAAAGTCGATAATGATAATAATAATGATACTATTAGTAATGCTAAAAATGATACTAATAATAATGATAATACTAGCGATAATGATAATAATGATAATAACGATAATGATACTATTAGTAATTTCAATAATGATAACAATGATAATATTAGTAATGTTAATAATGATAATAATGATAATGATAATAATAATAATAATGATAATAACAATAATGATTATAATAATAACGTTAATGATGGCAATAATGATAACGATAATGATGATAGTAACATTAATGGTGATAATAATGATAATAATAATAATAATGATTATAATTATAGGTATAATAATGGCAATAATGGTAATGTTAATAATGATAATGGTAATATTGGTAATGTTAATAATGATCATATTGTTGACAATGATAATAATGATATTAACAATAATGATAATAATAACGATAATAATGATAATTATGTGGATAATAATGATAATAATAATAATAATTAATATAAAATAAGCCCTAACTTGGCCTTACCTCCCATCTTCCATTTGTCTCAGCTCGTCCTTCTAAAGACCAAGGAGGAACTGCTAGGTAGAACCCGGAGGTGGTTGATAACAGGTGAATAACAGTGACACACACACACACACACACACACACACACACACACACACACACACACACACACACACACACACACACACACACACACACACACACACACACACACAGAGGATACCACACAGGATCCCACAGGAGGATACCACAGGATACACAGTAGGATACCACACACACACAAATAGGATACCACCAGGAGCATCACACCAGGAGGATACCACCAGGAGGATCACACCAGGAGGATACCACCAATAGGATCCCACTAGGAGGATTCCACCAGGAGGATACCACCAATAGGATACCACCAGGAGCATCACAGCAGGATTATACCACCAGGAGGATCACACCAGGAGGATACCATCAATAGGATCCCACCAGGAGGATTCCACCAGGAGGATACCACCAATAGGATACCACCAGGAGCATCACACCAGGAGGATACCACCAGGAGGATTACACCAGGAGGATTCTACCAATAGGATCCCACCAGGAGGATCCCACCCCTAGGTTCCCACCAGGAGGATACCACCAGGAGGATACCACCAGGAAGATACCACCCCTAGGATCCCACCAGGAGGATCCCACCACTATGAAACCACCAGGAGGATACCACCCCTAGGATCCCACCAGGAGGATCCCTCCAGGAAGATACCACACCTAGGATCCCACCAGGAGGATACCCCCAGGAGGATCCCACCAGGAGGATACCACCAGGATGATACAACCAGGAGGGTCCCACCAGGAGGCTACCACCAGGAGGATATCACCAGGAGGATCCCACCAGGAGGATACCACCAGGAGGCAACCACCAGGAGGATCCCACCAGGAGGATCCCACCAGGAGGATCCCACCAGGAGGATACCACCAGGATGATACAACCAGGAGGATACCACCAATAGGATCCCACCAGGATGATACAACCAGGAGGATCCCACCAATAGGATACCACCACTAGGATACCACCAATAGGATCCCACCAGGAGGATCCCACCAATAGGATACCACCAATAGGATACCACCACTAGGATACCACCAATAGGATCCCACCAGGATGATACAACCAGGAGGATACCACCAATAGGATCCCACCACTAGGATACCACCAATAGGATCCCACCAGGAGGATCCCACCAATAGGATACCACCAATAGAATCCCACCAGGAGGATCCCACCAATAGGATACCACCAATAGGATCCCACCAGGATGATACAACCAGAAGGATCCCACCAATAGGATCCCACCACTAGGATACCACCAATAGGATCCCACCAGGAGGATCCCACCAATAGGATCCCACCAATAGGATCCCACCAGGATGATACAACCAGAAGGATCCCACCAATAGGATCCCACCACTAGGATACCACCAATAAGTTCCCACCAGGATGATACAACCAGGAGGATACAACCAATAGGATCCCACCAGGATGATTCAACCAGGAGGATCCCACCAATAGGATCCCACCAGGATGATACAACCAGGAGGACCCCACCGGGAGGTAGTTGACAACATGTAGACAGTAACAGTAATTTAACTGAACCACTTCAACCCATCAATTTCAACAGACGATCTATATGGTTCCTGTCAGATGAATTGTCATCGTAGAGAAGAAACAGAGTGATAACAACAATCAGATGGAGAAAGACAACACGTCATGTCTAGTTTTAGTTTCCACTCTCCTTTACAGTTTTTTTCGATTGCTAAACGACAGTGGGCACAACTGGAGTCACATGTGCAAAACTCTAACTACAGTCTGCACTACCAACAGTCACCTGAGCTAAACAGTTCACATCACCTGCAAAACTCATTCCAAGCAACACAACTCTTAACACATGGCTCAAAACACGCTCAGTGCAGCCAAACACTATGCACAACCCTCACTGAGATAACACACACTGTCACTCAGAACACACTGAGAGTAAAAACACTAGCATCAAACACCAATACAGAAAATACAAACTTTTCATCTTTACAGTTTGAACAATTTCAGTGACTTCATACAAAGTAATATTTTCTTCAAAGAAAAGAGTGACATTATTTCACATGATTTATTAACATTTTTAGAGCATAACAATTCTTTAAGGTAAATGAAAATTAGCAGTTTGCTTCAATAGTCTGTAGTAATTTACGGAATTACAGTAATGAGAAAAAAAAGTAGAAACTAAAAGTACATACTGTAATTCAAACAAATAATTGAGGGGCTAATCCTGCCTCTCTCTAGCATCAGGCCACAGGTTTTCTTCAACATCACATCTAATGTTTTCTCTTGCCATGCACCTGGGGAAGAACCTTCTGGAGTGCCTTATCCATCCCTGGCAGTCCTCTGGACTCGTGTCCTCACATCCAGCACGCATGGCTTCCAAAAGAGACATTTGGTCATGTGGGTGGTGACCAAACACTTTCCACCTCCAGGCAGAGAAAAACTCCTCTATTGGGTTGAGGAAGGGTGAATATGCAGGCAGGTACAAAACCATAAATTTGTGATGTGCTGCAAACCAATCTGTGACAGCTGCAGAGTGGTGAAAAGCAACGTTATCGCAAACTATGACAAAAACTTGGTTTTTTTTTACTGGCTCCCCCTGTTCTGCTGGCACTAGCTGAGCATAGAGTTGTTCTAGGAAAGCTTATAAGCCTTTCTGTGTTGTATGGGCCAATGAGTGGTGTGTTGAGAAGCAAACCATCATTGGCCATTGCAGCACACATGGTGATATTTCCCCCCCTTTGGCCTGGAACCTCCACAGTGGCCCTTTGACCTATAACATTCCTTCCTCTGCGCCGTGTTTTGGCAAGGTTAAATCCAGCTTCATCGATAAATACAAATGAATGTGGTCTTTCCAGTGCTTCCACCTCCATTACTCTCTGAAAAACAGTAAGTGCACAGTTTTACTGTAGAAATGCTAGTGTTTTTTTTTACTGTAAATATTTTGTATAGCTGTGTACGTAACCTCAGACGTCTTGCCTGGACATATTGGTATCTTTGCTCTTTTACCCGTTCACTGTTTCTCTCGAACGGTACAGTGTATAACTGTTTCATTGTAACTTGGTGTTTCTTTAGGACTCGAGCAATAGTTGTTGTGCTGACAGAATTAACATTTTCAAATATATCATTATCAGCCAGCACTCTCTCTTGAATCTCCCGCAGTTTTATTGCATTGTTGACAACAACCATGTCAACAATAGCATTTTCCTGCGCATCTGAAAATATTTTTCCTCTTCCCCCTGTTGGGGGCAGCCTTTGGGTCCTGTTGTAAAAATATATTTTACAGTCAAACTTACTGTAATATATATCTGTGTAAATATTCTATAATTGCAATACAAAATAGATTCCTGTAATGTTTTCATGTACTGTAAGGATGTAACTCTCACCTGTTTGCATGATGGACAATTCGCATTACAGATGCCACTGTGGATCTTTGCAGATTGGGTTGCACCCTCAACCCTGCCTCTCTCAATGAGAGACCATGGTTCACGACATGGTCTATAAGTGTAGCCCTTATTTCATCTGAAATAACAGCTCTTTGTCTTCTTTGTCTTCCTCCACGCATCCGCCCTCTCCCTGCCACCCTTCTCCCTCCACGAACCCATCTTCCTTGTTCCATTTCCAAAATGAGTCTTTCTGAGCTCTACCTGTATACTGTATATGTGTGTGTGTTCACTAACAAGTCTAAAACAAGACACCTGCTTAGCCTTTCAGCTGAAATTGCAATCAGCAGTGTTTGAAAGGCACAAGGCTGAAATCTATTCCGTTTTGAATGTGTGGTTCACAGTTTTGACAGCAGTGTGTTAGCATTTGAACAAAGTGCTGTAAATCCACAGTGTTGTGCAGGTTGTGGTTAAAGTCATGGGATAAGTGTGTAGAGTTTTGAAAACTGTGTTCCAGCAATGAAAAACGAACTAGATTTGGTCCACA
>NC_092177.1:3136020-3141559 GCF_045791955.1 Oncorhynchus clarkii lewisi | reverse complement strand
TATATATATAAATACCTAATGAGCTGTGTAAAACTGTTGTGTATATATAAAACTGTTTAACCCCATCAGAACCCAACATATAAGACTGTTTAACTCCAATGTTTGTATACAAAGTAAATATAAACAAATAATGTATAGCCTCAAAACATATATAATTAATGGATGGTTAAAATATGTACACCCCTCACATTTTGTAAATAGTTGAGTATATGTTTTCATGTGACAACACTGAAGAAATGACACTTTGCTACAATGTAAAGTAGTGAGTGTACAGCTTGTATAAGAGTGTAAATGTGCTGTCCCCTCAAAATAACTCAACACACAGCCATTAATGTCTAAACCGCTGGCAACAAAAGTGAGTACACCCCTAAGTGAAAATGTCCAAATTGGGCCCAGAGTGTCAATATTTTGTGTGGCCACCATCATTTTCCAGCACTGCCTTAACCCTCTTGGGCATGGAGTTCACCAGAGCTTCACAGGTTGCCACTGGAGTCCTCTTCCACTCCTCCATGACAACATCACGGAGCTGGTGGATGTTAGAGACCTTGCACTCCTCCACCTTCCGTTTGAGGATGCCCCACAGATGCCTCACCGATGACATTGTTGTGAATTGCGAAACAGGCTTTTCATTAATTCCCAGCGTTATCATGTTCCTCAACTCATTTAGCTCATTTCAGCAGCAGGCTATCTCGACACAGAGTGCGCTCAGGACGCACAGATTGTACCCCGAGCATTGTGGAATCATACAAACTTTGCAACGGCAGTCAAACAAAAGCCAAATGACCAAAGTTGCTAACCTAGACAAGCTAGCTAGCTAGATAACGTCCTTGGAAAAAATGACAGAATATCTCCTGTACTTGGCAAACTATAGCTGATGATTATAAAGACAGCAGATCAGCTCATGAACAGGGGGATGAAGAGTAGAAAGAGTTTCAATATCACGGGTATCTTAAAGGGGACCAACTCTGTTAAAAAATATATATCCATATCTAGCGGCAGAGTGTTTGTTGATCCCACATTCTCTACCTAAGCGTTCATAAAGGGCAGCGATACGAGACAGTGCAGAGACGTGAGGGAAATATCATAGCGGTAGTTTGAAATGCAGAGGTGAGAGACAGTGCTTATTCAATACACAGGCATCTCTGTCACAGACACGAAGTCTGTTTTAACAATTTAGAGAGGCATGAGGGAAATGCAACCTTATGAATTACAGAATAGTTAGGAATTTTCATGTGAAACAAGAGTCAAGATTTCGGGGTTTCAGTGGGATTGGGACTGAATAGGACAGAAGCCTACATTCTAGGACATGAGGAAATAGAATTGTTAACAGACTTCATGACTGTGACAGATATGCCTGTATTGTGAATTGTGCATGGGCCTATCAAATGTGTGACTGTCTGAAGAATCACAATGTCAGCTCAAAGAGGAACATGCTATTTTATCGGCTATACTTTAGGGGTTTTCCAGTAGAGTGTGTCAATTATCCATGTGTTTTGAATTTATGCCGACTTTGTGACAACGTGACAATGTGTTTGGATATGTTTGGATACGGTGCTAATCTGCTACTGTCACTCCCTGACCTGAGAGAGCCTTTTTATGTCTCTATTTTGGTTTGGTCAGGGTGTGATGTGGGGTGGGCATTCTATGTTTTGTTTTCTAGGTTTCTTTATTTCTATGTTTTGGCTGGGTGTGGTTCTCAATCAAGGACAGCTGTCTATCGTTATCTCTGATTGGGAATCATACTTAGGTAGCCCTTTGTCCCCTCTTTCAGTGTGGGTAGTTCACTTTTGTTAGTGGCACTAATAGCCCTGTGACGGTTGTGTCTTCGTTTGTTGGCGACATTTTAAATAAAAGGAAAATGCACGCTCACCACGCTGCACTTTGGTCCACCTCTTTCTACGGCCGTGACAGCTACTGCGCACGCTGTGTATTTTGTGTAATTGCATTAGTGCTACATTGTGGAAAATATAGTAATTTTCCTTGTCATTAATTGTGTGTTCCAGGGACCCATGTTAATCCCTAAAGCATATGATCACGTCATAAGCCATAGCAAAATGTTTAGAATTACAGGAAATTATCTTTAAAAAGCACATATTTTCTCATCCTCATGGCAAAATGAGAAGAATAGTATTAGCTGAGTTATAAAACCTCACGTTGTTTTTAGATTTAAATTGCAGGAAATTAGCTTCAAATGTCACAAACTGTCAAAATCATGATTTTCATCAAATTGGATGGAATCTGGGTGAAACCAGTTCAAAGTGTGAATAATGACGGTTCCTTCTACATTGATGAAGTTTGATCATAAAGTTACTGGTCCCCTCCCCCGTGTCAAACACTTGGATTCAAGAGGCGAGATAATTAAGGGGATAGGGTGACATCACCCTAACTCTAATTTTAATACACCAAAGGAAACATGATATTCTCCGCCTTGTAACCAACATGGCGAAGGCGTGTTTGCAGAGGGGCGTGGTTTATATATCTAGATAGCTACTGTGCTGGTGCCAACATTTTACAATAGAATGTAAGCAAATATAATTACAAGTTTACACTTTTCATCTATGGCAAAAATACTTATCTGTTTCCCCTGTCATCTGTGTCTGGTATTAGCTAGTTACTGGCTAGCTAGGTCTTCATCTGTGTCTGGTATTAGCTAGTTACTGGCTAGCTAGGTCTTCATCTGTGTCTGGTGTTAGCTAGTTACTGGCTAGCTAGGTCTTCATCTGTGTCTGGTATTAGCTAGTTACTGGCTAGCTAGGTCTTCATCTGTGTCTGGTGTTAGCTAGTTACTGGCTAGCTAGGTCTTCATCTGTGTCTGGTATTAGCTAGTTACTGGCTAGCTAGGTCTTCATCTGTGTCTGGTGTTAGCTAGTTACTGGCTAGCTAGGTCTTCATCTGTGTCTGGTGTTAGCTAGTTACTGGCTAGCTAGGACTTCATCTGTGTCTGGTATTAGCTAGTTACTGGCTAGCTAGGTCTTCATCTGTGTCTGGTGTTAGCTAGTTTACTGTCTATGTAAAGGGTATCTTCAGAGAAACAGGGAGACAGGTAGACAGAGAGGCTGCTCCAGAGAAACAGGGAGACAGGTAGACAGAGAGGCTGCTCCAGAGAACAGGGAGACAGAGAAGTTGCTCCAGAGAGACAGGTAGACAGAGATGCTGCTCCAGAGAGACAGGTAGACAGATATGCTGCTCCAGAGAGACAGGTAGACAGAGAAGCTGCTCCAAAGAGACAGGTAGACAGAGAGGCTGCTCCAGAGAACAGGGAGACAGGTAGACAGAGGGGCTGCTCCAGAGAAACAGGGAGACAGGTAGATAGAGAGACTGCTCCAGAGAAACAGGGAGACAGGTAGACAGAGAGGCTGCTCCACAGAAACAGGGAGACAGGTAGACAGAGAGGCTGCTCCAGAGAGACAGGTAGACAGAGAGGCTGCTCCACAGATAAAGGGAGACAGGTAGACAGAGAGGCTGCTCCAGAGACAGGGAGACAGAGAAGCTGCTCCAGAGAGACAGGTAGACAGAGATGCTGCTCCAGAGAGACAGGTAGACAGAGATGCTGCTCCAGAGAGACAGGTAGACAGAGAAGCTGCTCCTGAGAACAGGGAGACAGGTAGACAGAGAAGCTGCTCCAGAGAGACAGGTAGACAGAGAGGCTGCTCCATAGAACAGGGAGACAGGTAGACAGAGAAGCTGCTCCTGAGAACAGGGAGACAGGTAGACAGAGAAGCTGCTCCAGAGAGACAGGTAGACAGAGAGGCTGCTCCATAGAACAGGGAGACAGGTAGACAGAGAGGCTGCTCCAGAGAAACAGGGAGACAGGTAGACAGAGAAGCTGCTCCTGAGAACAGGGAGACAGGTAGACAGAGAGGCTGCTCCATAGAACAGGGAGACAGGTAGACAGAGAAGCTGCTCCTGAGAACAGGGAGACAGGTAGACAGAGAAGCTGCTCCAGAGAGACAGGTAGACAGAGAGGCTGCTCCAGAGAAACAGGGAGACAGGTAGACAGAGAAGCTGCTCCAGTATGGAGGAATGCAGATGCACCAGCTCAACCTCTCTAAGAATATGATCTGCCATCTGGGTCTGGGCTTTCCAGAGAGAGACAGTGAGAGACAGAGCCTTAGTCTACAGGATGAGATTGTGGAAAAACGAAATGTTTCAGCTTCATGACAAAATGTGTTGAAACGCAGGAAGTTGCAGCGCTACTGGTGATATTTAAGACTCACCAAAAGCTGGTCTCAGCTGTAACGCAATTGGTTATGGCATGTAACCAATGTTTTATTAAAATATCATGAGCAGCAAAACAGTCAACAGACGGTCCCATTTTGTCTTTCTATTGGGCTCATTAGGTCTATGTGCGATGCTATTGAATGAAAGGTGTCAGCGACTGTATGAAGTCTGTTTAGCAACATTCACTTTTCACAACAGACCGCTTATTGTTTTTCATGTATCATTATGTTTAAAAAAAATTGCATCTTCCATTTTAATCTTTTGAACCCAACTGTCAAATCATGAGAGTTCCAATCGATGTCCTCGGTGCTGGAATCCGCTTGTAAAGCTAATCGCCTGTTCGTTTGTTTACCTTTCACGGAGGCAAGGTCACTAACAGGCCATTTTACCAGCGAGCGATTGAAGGCTACTCTTATTCGAGGACAATTGGACATTAAACAAACGCTCTAACATGCAGTGCTTCCTCAAAATGTAAATGCAACGTGTGTAGATTCATATTTACAGGTTTAAGACCATTTAAAAAAAACAAGATTGGCTACATGTTTTTTTGTTATCACTAGGCCTATTGATTGGTTAGTGTGTACTATTTAATAAGCCATCTTCAGTGAACAGGATAAACATCCATGCCTCCTGCCACAATGTCCTTAAGCCTAAGTGTGCTCTCATGGAACGAGAGATGGGATTAATGCTTCTGACCCCATCCTATTTAGAAATATTGTTGTTGGTTTAAAAAAAAAAAACTTGATGTTTTGTTTTCTTCGATTAATTTGATTAAAAACCAAACTTATTATATAAAGATTCACCGTCTGGGGGTTTCACGGTGAGAGTGGACATGGCTCGAATGCAATGCCCTTCCGTCTGCTCTTTCTGGAGAAGTCCAAATATCATCTGTTAGATGGCTCCGTGATGTTCAGAAAACATTACATTCAGTCACAAAGGTGAGAGCACATTCTCCCTTTCTGTTTACATTGGATCTTTATCCACTCCTGTGACCAGTTTGGATGTGAGTAAAACTCTCCACAGTCTAAGATACCTTGTCTGTTTTACACGCCCAAGGTGTAAAGGTTTTCCTCCTCTTCGTCTGAAGAGGAGAGGCGAGAAGGATCGGAGGACCAATATGCGGCGTGGTAAGTGTTCATGATTCTTTTAATAAGAAATACTCAACATGAACACAACTGATACAAAAACAATAAACGAAAGAAAACCAAAACAGTACCGTGTGGTGAAAAACACAGACACGGAAACAAACACCCACAAACAAACAGTGAAACCCAGGCTACCTAAGTATGATTCTCAATCAGAGACAACTAATGACACC